>NW_024429178.1:0-286295 GCF_009769625.2 Cygnus olor
ATTTGGGAAACTGAGAGAATGATTTCCTTAAGTATATTTTTATTAATATTTTAACAACATTTTATATTGATAGAAATAATGTTATTCTTGTCCTCCTGCATAACAAGTTTTACAATTACTTTTAACCAGTCATAGAATCATGGAATCACAGAATGGCCTGGGTTGGAAAGTACCCGAAAGATCATCTAGTTCCAACCCCCCTACCATGGGCAGTGACACCTCCCAGTAGATCATGGTTGCTCAGGACTTCATCTAACTTGCTCTGGAAGACCTGCAGAGACGGGACATCCAATACCTGTGTGGAAAACCTGTTCCAGTGCCTCATTATCCTGAGTGAAAATTTTCCTTCTAACCTCTAATCTGAATCTCCCCTTTTAATTTAAAACCAATTCCCCTTGCCCTATCATTTTCTACCTGAGTAAAGAGTCCTTCTCCATTCACTTTATAAGACCACTTTAAGTACTGAAAGTCTGCAATGACATCACCCCGGAGCCTTCTCTTCTGGTAGGCTGAACATCCCCAGATCTCTCAGCCTTTCTTCATAGGAGAGGTGCTCCAGCCCCTTGATCATCTTTGTGGCCCTCCTCTGGACCCACTCTAACAGCCCACATCCTTCTTGTGCTGGGGGCCCCAGACCTGGACGCAGGACTCCAAGTGGGGCCTCACAAGGGCAGAGCAGATGGGGACAATCACCTGCCTCCACCTGCTGCCCACTCCTCTCTTGATGCAGCCCAGGATGCACTTGGCCTTCTGGGCTGCCAGCACTCACTGCTGGCTCATGTCGAGCTTTTCATGCAGCAGAACCCCCAAGTCCTTCTCTGCAGGGCTGCTCTCAATGAGTTCTTCTCCCAGCCTATCCCCATGTCTGGGATTTCCCCGGACCAGGTGCAGCACCTTGCACTTGGACTTGTTGACCCTCCTTAGGTTAACATGGGCCCAAATTTCAAGCTTGTCCAGGACCCTTTGGATGGCATCCCTTCCTCTGTTGCATCAACTACACCACCCAGCTTGGTGTCATCTGCACACTTGCTGAGGGTGCACTCTACCCCACTGTCCCTGTCATTGATAAAGATATTAAAGAGTACCGGTCTCAGGATTGACCCCTGAGGGACACCACTCATCACCAGCCTCCACTTGGACATAGAGCCCTTGACCATTACTCTCTGGGTGTGACCTGCAAGCCAACTCCTTATCCACTCAATGGTCCAATCCAATCCCTCCAATTTGGAGACCAGGATGTCATGTGGGACTGTGTCAAAGGTCTTACAGAAGTCCAAGTAGATGACATCGGTTGGCCTTCCCTTGTTGTTTGATGTGGTCACTCCATTGTAGAAAGCCACCAGATTGGGCCAACACGATTTACCCTTTGGTGAAGCCATGTTGGCTGTCTCGGATCACCTCTTTCTCTTCCAAGTGCCTGACATTGATTCTAGGAAGATCTTTTCCATGATCTTGCCAGGCACAGAGGTATGGCTCACCAAGTTCCCTGGATCCTCCTTTCTACCCTTTTTAAAAATGGGAGTGATGTTTCCCTTTTCCCAGTCACTAGGGACTTCACCCGACTGCCAGGACTCTTCTGATATGATGGAGAGAGCCTTGGCAACTACATCAGCCAGTTCCCTCAGGACCCTGGGATGCAAGTCATCAGGCCCCATAGACTTGTACGTGTTTAGTTTCATCAGGTGGTCTCGAACCTGCTCTTCACTTACAGTGGTTGGGACTTTGTCCCCCAGCCTCCAGCTCTGGGTTCAGGGAAATGAGAGATTTGGGAAGCCTGACTGGCACTGAAGACTGAGGAGAAGACGTTGTTTAGTCCCTCAGCCTTCTCCATGTCTGTCATTACCAGTTCACCCTTCTCATCCATCGGAGGGGGTACACTCTCCTTGGCCTTTCTTTCCTGAGCAATGTATCTATAGAATCTCTTGCTTTTATTCTTTGCATCCCCTCCCAAGATCAGATCCATCTGTGCCTTGGATTTCCTTATCCCATCCCTGCACATCCAAAACAAAACCATGCGTGAGGGCCTGGAAAAAGGAACCCTAGAAGCCATTCTGGAAACAAAAGTTGTAGGTAGGAAGCGCAGTTTTGTGGAGGTGCAGAGCTGATGGGCATGTTGTGGAGGATGATCCTAAAGACCTTTGTGCCCTTTTCCCTCCTGACTACAATGCCACTTCTGTCTCAAGACTAGAGTAGCCAACAGAGGTGAGACAGATACTCTGGGATCAAGAATGTCATCCGAAAGCTGATCCCAATAAGCTATGGGGAGGTCAGGAGCAGCCTGGACAAGAGAGATGTGAGATTTTGGGATGGGAAGAAGAGCTTGGCCAGCAGAAATTTATGATTTCGTACAGGTAAGAGGGGTCATGTAATGTTGATGCTGTGGTAACACTGACTTAAAACAGTCACATATGGCCCTTACCTTACTTGAACCAGGAATTTTAATCCCTAAACCTAAATGCTACTCCAACACCCTGAAAGGAATCAATTTTCTCTCTTGCTAACCCTAATGCCTTCCCTTAACACTAGCATTAAAATGCTCTATGTAACCCTAGACTTCTTGGGAGACCTAAACAAAACCCTAAACCACAGAGCTTGTCCATACCTTAACCACAGACCTGACACCACAAGCAGAAATCCAAACACTCCCACTAAAACTTTGCTTAATCTCTAACCCAGACAGTGAAAAGCAGGTACCAAGGGGGCTAGAGAGAGGTCAGCTCTGCCTCAGGATGTCCTGCCCCAGCAGGAGGAATGTGACTGGGGCAGTGACTGTGAGGTCCCTTCTGTCTCTGCAGCTCATAGGGCAGCAGCAGGAACGTGTCACGGAAAGGGACTGTGAGGTCCCTTCTGTCTGTAGGTGGCACGTCACCCTTGGCTTCTCCCTGGGATCGGCACTTTGGGGCTGACATGTGCCAGTGGCCCTGCTAGGCCAGCAGAAGGCCCCTGCTTGGCATGCTGACTGTGGGATCCCCTCTGCCTCCATCCCCACGAGGACCCAGACAGAAAGAAGGCGCGAATAGGGCTTGTCCTGTCCCTTCTGCTTGAGTCCAGCACTGGACAGCACGAGGCACAAGGCTTGGCTGTGTCTAGCCAAGAAGCTGCAAGGCCAGCAGCAGGCCCAGGGCTTGGGAGATGCTGGTGAGGTGACGTCTGTGTGCTTGGCTGACAGGCCGCAAGGAGCCTGATGGGTTGGGATGCCTACTTCAGGAGTGGTTTCCACCCTGATGGAGCTTTCTTTGGTAGTAGGAAAGAGCAGGAGAGAAAAAACTGTCACAAAGTGCCCCTTGGAAAGAGGAGCCATGAGGTGGAAAACCTGTCCAGGGGAACAACTGGTCTTGCTGCTAGAGCCTGAGGCAAAGGAGGCATTAAGTACCTCAGCCTTTACCTCATCTCTTGTCACCAGGTTTCCCCCACGTCCAGTAAAGGATGATGATTCTCCTTAATCCTTCATTATTACACTGTTTCTATAAAGAGTTTTTATTGTCTTTGACAGTAATAGATGAATTGAGCTTCAGCTGGGCTTTAACCCGTCTGTATACTTCCCTGCACAGCTCCATAATCTTTAGGACACAGCTCCAGCTAAAATGAAACCATGCATGAGAAGGAAGCACAGAAGACGTGGAACCTGGCAGCCTGCAATCCTTCACCCTTCTGTGACTCTGTGCTGCAATTCCATTCAGCTGGTTACCCCTGTATCATCCAAACTTTCCTGCAATTCCTGATGCTGCTGTCTTGTCAGAGATAGCGCAATCACAGGAAGGTTGAACTGTCTGCCTGCAGACATTAACAGCTGACAGAATGGAGCATCAGTGTTGGGGGGGGGCTTGAGAAACTGCAGGATTTTGACTACACAAACCTCTTGACCTTTACAAGGAGAAGAGCCCAGTCCTGCACCAGAGGAAGAGGAACCCCACACATCAAGGCAGACTGGGACCCTGCTGAGTGAGCAGTGCCCAGGAGGAGGAGAGCCTGAGCACCACGAGGGATGCCATACGAGCAGTGGTGCTGCTCACCAGGAACCAGGCCAGCTTCCTACAGAGCAGCCTTACGAGGACCATGGCCACCAAGAAAATCTGAATTATCAGACTCAGCTCAGATCCTGTGAGATATCACACGGACAAGGGTCTAGAGCCAGCAGGAAAAGATGTGCAGGTCTGGAAGTCCCCAGGACAGCCTGGTGTGGAGAGTATCAAGGGCTGTAGCAAGGCTGAGAGTCCCAACAGGACCCAGGTCTTTGTGTCCATGGCTCTGGCTGTTGTCTCTGCCACTGAGGCCTAGGAGGAGACAGCTTATCGGTAAAGCACCAGGGCCTCATTGCCTCCTCGCCACCACCCATGAACCAGGCAGGGCTCGGACCATTCTCCTGCACTTGGCCATGCACATCCCCATCTCCTACTGCCCCAGGAAGAGCCCTGAGCACTGTGCGAAGGTGTTGTGGTTTAGCCCGGCTGGCAGCCAAACACCACACAGCCGTTCGCTCACCCTCCCCCCTCCCTCTCCGGGATGGGGGAGAGAAATGGTAAAGTGAAGTCTGTGAGTTGAGATAAAGACAGTTTATTAAGACAGGGAAAATAATAATAATAATAATAATAATAATAATAATAATAATAATAATAATAATAATAATAGTATTAATAGTAATAATGTGTACGAAATAAGTGATGCACAATGCAATTGCTCACCACGCATTGACCGATGCCCAGCCTATCCCCGAGCAGCCGGACCCCCCTCCACCCCGGCTAGCCACCCCTATATATTGTTCAGCATGACGTCAGATGGTATGGAATACCCCTGTGGCCAGGTTGGGTCAGCTGTCCTGGGTCTGTCCCCTCCCAGCTCCTGCTGCATCCCTAGCCTGCTCGCTAGCAGGACAGAGCGAGAAGCTGAAAAGTCCTTGGCTTGGTGTAAGCACTGCTCTACAACGATTAAAACATCAGCATGTTATCAGCGCTCTTCTCATCCTAATCCAAAACATAGCACCCTGCCAGCTACTAGGAGGAAAATTAACTCTGTCCTACCTGAAACCGGGACAGAAGGGAAAGGATCTCCCTTCCCAGGGGCCAGTGGTCAAGGCCTGGCCCTTGTGCTTGGTGAAACACATCCAGGTTTCCTACACATCAGTGCCACCTTCACACTGCCTTAGTCTCCCTGTCCTCACTGCTCCAATGCTCTGCTCTAACGAGCTCCAAGGGAGGCTGTGTCAGTGCTGGCCCTCAGGGGGACACTGCAGGAAACTTGCCTCTCACTTGGACTTCTGGAGAGATGTCTTCAATTGTCTCTCAGTGCCTGAGGTTCGTGGGCTCCTCCCCAAAGCCCCCCGAGGGGGGATTGCAATGCCTTGGTCTGGGCGTCTGGTGCTGAGCTGGGCCGGGCTCCTGGGACAGAGAGAGCTCCTGGCAAGAGGGCCGTGGTGCAGAGAGACAGCTCTGCCCAGGAGCAGCTCCTCAGCACAGCGCAGCAGGGCTGGGGGCTCTGACCGCAGGCACCCAGGCAGAAAGGGATTCCAGGCAGCCTGGAGGGTGCGGGCAGACGAGAGCTCAGTGCACGAGAAACCTTCACAGCCCTGCCCACGGTAAGTCTCTGGCTGCAGGACAGTGCAGGGGAGGTTCCTGGAAGGGGCTCCTGGGTCCGGGACATCTCTGCCTGGCCAGGAGCTGCCAGGATGTCTCTCGTGGCTTGTGAAGTGCAGAGGAGAAGGTGCTGCAGGGCAGCCTTGGTCAGAGGAAGGGGAGGGCAGGGGCTGCCTGCAAGGAGAAGGCACTTTCTGCAGTCTCTGCCTGCCTTTTCCTGCTCTGATTCGTTTTAACAGAGTTGTAGGGATTGCACAGATGATGGAACTTCCTATTGCATTGAACCAAGACAATTGAACTTACCCCCACATTCCTACCCTAGGACAAGGAGCACATTCCAAACGCTTCTTGCACTCCAGAGCTCTTTTCCCTCTGCTGGCTGTGCCGGGCAGATGGCACAGGGGTGTGAGGACAGGCTCTACCTCACCGACACCGCAGCCTCGGCACCGCGTTGGGTCTGCCCTGCCTGCCCATGCCTGCTTCTGTCCCTTGCCCAGCGTGGCAGCTGCTGGTGCCTGATTCTGACCGGGAGTGCTGTGCACGGAGGGTGAGGCAGGAGGAGATGCTCCCTGCTCTCTCCAGCCAGACACGCACGATCCACCTGCTGATTTTGTCTCCTGGGTGTTGAACAGGGAAGACGCACATGGAGTCACACAGCCAAACACCCCTCACTCAACCAAGGGAGCCCCTTCCCAGGAACCTTCCCTCTTGGGACCTCCAATGGAGCAGAGCAGGCTCATTGGGAGCTGCTGGGCAGAGGCATCTGCAGTGTACAGGACACTCAGCAAGCACAGAGCAGGGCTCCAGACAGGGAGATAGACAGAAGTCTTCTGGGAAACAGGGAATGTAAGGCTTTAATTTGGAATTTACTGAATTTTGCTCACAGACATTACGCATAACACTCTCTATATTTTTTTTTCTCATTTGGCAGTGTCCATGACCAAAGACAGTAAATGCCCAACAGCAGCTCCATCACTGAGTTCCTCCTGCTGCCATTCGCAGACACGCGGGAGCTGCAGCTCCTGCACTTCGGGCTCTTCCTGGGCATCTACCTGGCTGCCCTCCTGGGCAACAGCCTCATCCTCACCGCCGTAGCCTGCCACCACCGCCTCCACACCCCCATGTACTTCTTCCTCCTCAACCTGGCCCTCCTCGACCTGGGCTGCATCTCCACCACTCTGCCCAAAGCCATGGCCAATGCCCTCTGGGACACCAGGGCCATCTCCTACCAAGGGTGTGCTGCACAGGTCTTTTTCTTTCTCTTCTTCATATCAGCAGAATATTATACTCTTACTGTCATGTCCTACGACCGCTACGTTGCCATCTGCAAGGCCCTGCACTACGGGAGCCTCGTGGGCAGCAGAGCTTGTGCCCAGATGGCAGCAGCTGCCTGGGGCAGTGGCTTTCTCAATGCTGTCCTGCACACGGCCACTACATTTTCCCTGCCCCTCTGCCAAGGCAATGCTGTGGACCAGTTCTTCTGTGAAATCCCCCAGATCCTCAAGCTCTCCTGCTCAGATGCCTACCTCAGGGAAGTTGGGGCACTTGTGTTTAGTGTTACTTTAGGATGTGGTTGTTTTATTTTCATTGTGGTGTCCTATGTGCAGATCTTCAGGGCAGTGCTGAGGATGCCCTCTTCTCAGGGCCGGCACAAAGCCTTTTCCACGTGCCTCCCTCACCTGGCCGTGGTCTCCCTGTTTGTCAGCACTGCCATGGTTGCCTACCTGAAGCCCCCCTCCATCTCTTCCCCATCCCTGGACCTGGTGGTGGCAGTTCTGTACTCGGTGGTGCCTCCAGCAGTGAACCCCCTCATCTACAGCATGAGGAACCAGGAGCTCAAACATGCGCTGTGGAAATTAATGACTAGATGTGTTTCGGAAGCAATAAATTTCCATTCTACCTCTGCAGATGACTAATAATGTCAATGACTACAAGAACAACTAATATTATATATATGATTATTTTTGTGTGTTTGTGTATTTATGAGTGTTTTCGTTACAGGACTTTCTTTGTTTTAATACAGCTAAAGTTTCCCATGAGAATGATAAGATTCATCTCATTTCTTTTACAGTATGTACCTGTCGAGTATAGCTCAGAGATCCTGTATATGAGGAGCCAGGCCCTCTGTGAATTTAAATAAAAGAAAGAGCCTGTTTTTCCACTTCCATTTCAGTATGCATGTGTTGAATGTATATACTGAGACTCTATAAATGAGGAGCCTATCTCCCTGTGAACATAAACAAGAGAAAGGAGGCTGCACTGCCTTCCTTGTGTGACGTCCTTCCTCTGAGAGCTGCTCTGGCTCTGCAGGGGCAGTGCCGTGTGCAGGGCTGCAGAGGAAAAGAGTCCCATGCCAGCAGCACGGCCAGGGAGCACCAGCGCTTGGGGCATGCAGAGCTGCTCTCTTGCCACTGCCACCCTCTCGTGCTGAGCCCTGCTGGTGGGGTCAGGCCCGGCTGCTCCTGTAGCTTGGTGCCAGTGCTGCTGTGGGGCTGTGCTGGGACTGCAGGCAGGGACAGGCAGTGGGCACGGCAGTGGCACAGCTGACCTGCGCTGCAGCACTTCCCACCTAAGGGGGGATCTCCTTCGGCACTGCCTGAAGGCTGAGGCCTTCCTGCAAAGCTGCTGTCAAGATCAAGCCCCAGGAAGAGACTCCAAAGTGGGCCTGTGCTTTCCTTCTTTCCAGGTTGTTATGGGGAGAGCAATCCCAGCATGGACTTTTAGGGATTTGGGTCTGCTTCAGAGGTTCCTTGTTGGTGGCCAATGCCCATGGAGATGGTGAATCGACTCCAAGTCCAAAGGCCTCAGTGCCTGGGCCTCTATAGCACAAGATGTGGCTGATGGCAAATGAATGTTTTTGCAGAGGGAATCAGGAGCTGCCAGGAGAGCTGAGGGCATCAGCAGAGGCATCGTGAGCCCGGGAGAGAGCAGTAAATGGAGCCCGCAGAGCGTGAGCCTTTCCCATGTGGACTGACCACAGCTCAAGTGCTCAGTCTGCTGTGAGCAGGCAGAGGAGAGCTCTGCAGCCCCAGGGCACGCAGCAGCCCCAGCAAAGGAATTTGGTGAATGATTTGACTGCAAGGGCCCTCCTGCCCTAGCACCTCCCAGAACTGGCACGGCACTGGCTCCTGTGTGTCAGAGAGGCTGGGAGCCCAGGAGGTGTGCCATGGGCTGGAAGGATCACAACCAGATCACTTCTACCTGGGCAGATTCTGGGCAAAAAGGGGGTGTTTTGTAGGTGTGGTATTATGAGCTCCGTGGTGCCTCAGAAGCTCCAAGTCCAGTAGGAAGCTAATGGCTGTTAAGTGGCCTGTGAGGTGACTTTTTTCTGAAGCAGCTGACAGGTCATCCTTTGACTCCTGGCTGGGATCTGTGCCTTTAGGCTCACATCTGCTGGTCTGCATGACAGGCCAGCAGATGCATCTGCTTTGCACACAGTTTGTGAGATCCTCTCTTCCTAAGTACTGGGTAGGCCCCATAGAGGAAGAGGTCTTGAATAGGTGTTGTCATTTCAGAGGTTTCAGCATTTGCCTAACTCATCCTTCATGGCTGCTTTCAGTTTTCTACACAGAGGGGGCCACTGACTGGGGGATGCCTGGGGGAACATAAAGCCTGCATGAGGACCTGGAAAAACTTACCCTGTGTCCATAGGAACTTTCTGGAACCAAAACTGAAGGTAGGAAGCACACTTTTGTGGTGTTGCAGAGCTGCTGGGCACATTGTGAATGATGCTTCTACAGCCTTTGTGTCCTTCTCCATGCAGGCTTAGGAGCTGCTTCTTTCTCAGGAGCAGAGTAGCCAGCAGAGGTGAGACAGATACTCTGAGTTCATGAAAGCCATCAGAAAGCTGCCTCTAAGAAGATGACTGATATGGGGAAGTCAGGAGAAGCCTGGCCAGGAGAGATGTGAAATTTGGGGGAGGGAATAGGAGCTTGGCCAGCAGAAGCTAATGATTTTGGAGAGGTAAGAATGCTCAGGTAATGTCGATCCCACCATAACACAGACTTAAAGCAGTCATGTGAGGCCCTTACCCTATTTTAACCTGTAACATTAATACCTAAATCTAAATGCCACTCCATACCCTGACAGGAATCCACTGCTCTAAGTTTTGACCACAATATCCCTTGAAGCCAAAATAAGTCCATACCACCTTTCCCTTAGTTTTACTCTCTTGCTCACCCTGATCCCTGCCTTTAACACAAGCATTAAAATGCTCTATTTAACCCAAGTCTTCTTGCAGACCTAAACAAAACACTAAAGCAAAAAGCTTGCACATACCCTAACCACAGACGTGACACCCCAAGCACAACACCAAACCCTCCCACTCAATATTTGCTTAAGCTCTCACCCAGAAAGGTTTGCCGTAGTCCCTAATGCCATACATGAACAGGCAGCTGAATATGAGCCAGCAGTGTGCTCAGGTGGCCAAGAAGGCCAATAGCATCCTGGCTTGTATAAGAAGCAGCGTGGCCAGCAGGTCTAGGGAGGTGATTGTCCCCCTGTACTCGGCTCTGGTGAGGCCGCACCTCGAGTACTGTGTTCAGTTTTGGGCCCCTCGCTACAAGAAGGACATGGAGGTGCTCGAGCGAGTCCAGAGAAGGGCAACGAAGCTGGTGAGGGATCTGGAACACAAGTCTTACGAGGAGCGGCTGAGGGAGCTGGGGTTGCTCAGCCTGGAGAAGAGGAGGCTCAGGGGAGACCTCATCGCTCTCTATAGGTACCTTAAAGGAGGTTGTAGAGAGGTGGGGGTTGGTCTATTCTCCCACGTGCCTGGTGACAGGGCGAGGGGGAATGGGCTCAAGTTGCGCCAGGGGAGGTTTAGGTTGGATATTAGGAAGAACTTCTTTACTGAAAGGGTTGTTAGGCATTGGAATGGGCTGCCCAGGGAAGTGGTTGAGTCGCCATCCCTGAAGGTCTTTAAAAGACGTTTAGATGTAGTCCTTAGTGATATGGTTTAGTGGAGGTCTTGTTAGTGTTAGGACAGAGGTTGGACTAGATGATCTTGGAGGTCTCTTCCAACCTAGACGATTCTGTGATTCTGTGAACAACTAACATCCAAACCCTGTCATCCGAAAGCTGATCCCAATAAGCTATGGGGAGGTCAGGAGCAGCCTGGACAAGAGAGATGTGAGATTTTGGGGTG
Source organism: Cygnus olor (assembly GCF_009769625.2). NCBI lineage: Eukaryota > Metazoa > Chordata > Aves > Anseriformes > Anatidae > Cygnus > Cygnus olor. The sequence goes on from NW_024429178.1 coordinate 10,714, forward strand.
GGAAGAAGAGCTTGGCCAGCACAAATTAATGATTTCGTAGAGGTAAGAGGATTCATGTAATGTAGATGCTGTGGTAACACTGACTTAAAACAGTCACATATGGCCCTTACCTTACTTGAACCAGAAATTTTAATCCCTAAACCTAAATGCTACTCCAACACTCTGACAGGAATCCATTTCTCTATGCTTGAACTCCAAGTATCACTTAAAGGAAAACTCAGGCCATTCCCCTTTCCCTTACCTTTACTCTCTCGCTCACACTGATCCCTTCCCTTAATACTAGTATTAAAATGCTCTGTTTAACCCTAGACTTCGTGGCAGGCCAGAAAAAACAACAACAACAACAACAACAACAACAACAACAACAAACATAACAGAGCTTACCTAACCACAGAACTGATATCCACAGAAGAACACCAAACCTTCCCAGTAAAGTTTTGCCCACTCTCTAACCCAGAAAGGTGAGCCCTAGTTGCTTGGGAACCCTGCCACTGTAACTTTGCTTAAACTCTAAGCCAGAAATTGAAAACCAAGTCCCTAGGGGACTAGAGAGAGGTCAGCCCTGCCTCAGGATGTCCTGCCCCAGCAGGAGGAATGTGACTGGGGCAGTGACTGTGAGGTCACTTCTGTCTCTGCAGCTCATAGGGCAGCAGCAGGAACGTGTCACGGAAAGGGACTGTGAGGTCCCTTCTGTCTGTAGGTGGCACGTCAGCCTTGGCTTCTCCCTGGGATCGGCACTTTGGGGCTGACACCTGCCAGTGGCCCTGCTAGGCCAGCAGAAGGCCCCTGCTTGGCATGCTGACTGTGGGATCCCCTCTGCCTCCATCCCCACGAGGACCCAGACAGAAAGTAGGCCCGCATAGGGGTTGTCCTGTCCCTTCTGCTTGAGTCCAGCACTGGACAGCACGAGGCACAAGGCTTGGCTGTGTCTAGCCAAGAAGCTGCAAGGCCAGCAGCAGGCCCAGGGCTTGGGAGATGCTGGTGAGGTGACTTGTGTCTGCTTGGCTGACAGGCCGCAAGGAGCCTGATGGGTTGGGATGCCTACTTCAGGAGTGGTTTCCACCCTGATGGAGCTTTCTTTGGTAGTAGGAAAGAGCAGGAGAGAAAAAACTGTCACAAAGTGCACCTTGGAATGTTGGCACTGGCCATGAGGAGGAAGAAATATCCAGGGGAACAACTGCTCTTACTGCTAGAGCCTGATGCAAAGAAGACATTAAGTGCCTCAGCCTTTACCTCATCTCTTGTCACCAGGTTTCCCCCCACATCCGGTAAAAGATGATGATTCTCCTTAATCCTCCTTTATTAAAGTAATTATGTAAACAGTTTTTATTGTCTTTGACGGTAATAGAAGGATTGAGCTCCAGCAGGGCTTTGGCCCTTCTAATTTTGACCTGCACAACCCCATAATATTCAGGACACAGCACCAGACATAATGAACGCATGCATGAGAAGGACGCACAGAGGAGGTGGAACCTGGCAGCCTTCCATCCCCTGCCCTTCTGTGACTCTGAGCTGCAATTCCATTCAGCTGGTTACTCCTCTATTATCCAAACTTCCCTGCAGCTCCTGATGCTGCTGTCTTGTCAGAGATAACACAATCACATGAAGGTTGAACTGTCTGCCTGGAGACATTAACACGTGACGGAATGCAGCATCAGTCCAGGGGAACCTTGAGAAACTGCAGGATTTTGCATGAAGGAACATCTTGACCTTTACAAGGAGAAGAGCCCAGTCCTACAGCAGAGGAAGAGGAACCCCACCCATCAGGACAGACTGGGACCCTGCTGAGTGAGCAGTGCCCACGAGGAGGAGGGCCTGGGCACCACGAGGGATGCCATACGAGCAGTGGTGCTGCTCACCAGGAACCAGGCCAGCTTCCTACAGAGCTGCCTTACGAGGAGCATGGCCACCAAGAAGATCTGAGTTATCAGACTCAGCTCAGATCCGGTGTGACACGGCATAGATAAGGATCTAGGGCCAACAGGGGAAGAGGTGCAGCTGTGGGAGTCCTTAGAACAGCCTGGTTTGGAGAGGATCAAGGGCTGTGGCAAGCCTGAGAGTCCCAACAGGACCCAGGTCTTTGTGTCCATGGCTCTGGCTGTTGTCTCTGCCACTAAGGCCTAGGAGGAGACAGCTTATCGGTAAAGCACCAGGGCCTCATTGCCTCCTCGCCACCACCCATGAACCAGGCAGGGCTTGGACCATTCTCCTGCACTTGCCCGTGCACATCCCCATCTCCTCCTGCCCCAGGAAGAGCCCTGAGCAGTGTGTGAAGGGAAAGGATCTCCCTTCCCAGGGGCTGGGGGTCAAGGCCTGGCCTTTGTGCTTAGTGACACACATCCAGTTTCCCCACACATCAGGGTCACCTTCACTCTGCCTTTGTCTCCTTGTCCTCACTGCCTCCAATGCTCTGCTCTAACGAGCTCCAAGGGAGGCTGGGTCAGTGCTGGCCCTCAGGGGGACACTGCAGGAAACTTGCCTCTGACTTGGACTTCTGGAGAGATGTCTTCAATTGTCTCTCAGTGCCTGAGGTTCGTGGGCTCCTCCCCAAAGCCCCCCGAGGGGGGATTGCAATGCCTTGGGCTGGGCGTCTGGTGCTGAGCTGGGCCGGGCTCCTGGGACAGAGAGAGCTCCTGGCAAGAGGGCCGTGGTGCAGAGAGACAGCTCTGGCCAGGAGCAGCTCCTCTGCACAGCGCAGCAGGGCTGGGGGCTCTGACCGCAGCTGGCACGGGGAGAGGAGACAAGGAGAGAGGGCTTGGAGGCACTTGGCAGTGGGAAGATGCTGAGAGCTGCCTGCAGGAGAAATCTGCACAGCCCTTGACAAGGGAAGTCTCTGGCTGCAGGGCCATGCAGCTGCATGTCCTGGAAGGGTCTCCTGCTGGGTGTTGTTTCTGGGAGGGCAGTGGGCAATGCAGTAGACTTTGGGAGTCCTGCTGGATGGCACTGCGATGTGAGGAAGTCTGGCAGAAGACCCGTGGAGTGTCATAATCCAGCTGCCCCTGGTCAGCCAAGAGCCAAGTGGCCAAGCCTCCACCAGAAACTGCAGGAGATGCAGACTGAATATTGGGACACCCCAGTTTGTGAATATCCAGCTCTGTCTGTGGGGCATCCTCCTGGTCTGCAGGCTGTTCTTCAGCAGGATGCAGCTCTCTCGTGGCATCCTTGTGTTATCCAGGTGCCCCGAGGAGGAGACACCTCTGTTCTAAGGCCATGCCTGTGCTGCTGGATGGCTGTCTGTGGGCAGCTGGAGTGAGGCCTCAGCAGCCCTGGCTAGGAGGGAAGACCGAAGATCCTGCTCAGACACCAAGAGACAATGTGAGGATTCTGCCCAGCTGCACTTGGACTGGGGCTTCTCTGCTCTCAGCTCTCTCCAGTTTCTTCCCAGGGAAACACCTCAGCAGGACGGTCCTGCAGCTGTCAGAAAGGTGACACAGGGCAGCTGAGAACAGGAGTGTTCAGCAGTGGCATCTGCGGCTCTGTTCTGCATTGGGGTACATTTTTTGAAACAGCACTGCGAATTTCATTTACCTGATCAGTGGACTGAACTTGAGTTTCCTCCGCGTTCCTGCTTCCAGCCTGCTTCACAGCAGGAAGGACTCCTCTGGAGCTCACAGCAGCCCCTGCTCCCAGTGCCATTCTCAGCCAGCACCAGCCGCAGCTCAAGCAAGAGAGCTGCAGAAAGGTTCTCCTGCAAACAGAGAGGCTTGGGCTGGGGGTGCTCGAAGGCTTCCAATGTTTTCCTCAGAGTAATCTGTTCTAACTTCTTCTGCCTTTTCTTCTCCAAAAGACAACTGAGTCCAGAGTCAGAAAATGCCCAACAGCAGCTCTGTGAGTGAGTTCCTCCTGCTGGCATTCGCAGACACGCGGGAGCTGCAGCTCCTACACTTCGGGCTCTTCCTGGGCATCTACCTGGCTGCCCTCCTGGGCAACGGCCTCATCCTCACCGCCGTAGCCTGCCACCACCGCCTCCACACCCCCATGTACTTCTTCCTCCTCAACCTCGCCCTCCTCGACCTGGGCTGCATCTCCACCACTCTCCCCAAAGCCATGGCCAATGCCCTCTGGGACACCAGGGCCATCTCCTATCAAGGGTGTGCCACACAGGTCTTTCTGTTTGTCTTCTTGATTGCGTCAGAATTTTATGTTCTCACTGTCATGTCCTACGACCGCTACGTTGCCATCTGCAAGCCCCTGCACTACGGGAGCCTCGTGGGCAGCAGAGCTTGTGCCCAGATGGCAGCAGCTGCGTGGGGCAGTGGCTTTCTCAATGCTGTCCTGCACACGGCCACTACATTTTCCCTGCCCCTGTGCCAAGGCAATGCTGTGGACCAGTTCTTCTGTGAAATCCCCCAGATCCTCAAGCTCTCCTGCTCAAGTTCAGACTACCTAAAGGAAGTTAGACTTCTGGTGGTTAGTGCATGTTTAGCATTTGGTTGCTTTGTTTTCATTGTGCTGTCCTATGTGCAGATCTTCAGGGCCGTGCTGAGGATGCCCTCTTCTCAGGGCCGGCACAAAGCCTTTTCCACGTGCCTCCCTCACCTGGCCGTCGTCTCCCTGTTTGTCAGCACTGCCATATTTGCCAACCTGAAGCCCCCTTCCATCTCCTCCCCATCCTTGGACTTGATGGTGGCAGTTCTTTACTCAGTGGTGCCTCCAACGGTGAACCCCCTCATCTACAGCATGAGGAACCAGGAGCTGAAAGCCACACTGAAGAAACTGATTCTAGTTGTAGTATTTACTTAGTAAGGAACTGTCTATCTCTCTTTTCTAGTTTAACTCAAGTTAATCTCAGGCAACTTGTGACCCTTAGGTATCGCATTTGTCCTGGTTTCAGGTAGGACAGAATTAATGTTCCTCCTAGTAGCTGGTAGGGTGCTATGTTTTGGATTAGGATGAGAAGAGCGCTGATAACATGCTGATGTTTTAATTGTTGCAGAGCAGTGCTTACACCAAGCCAAGGACTTTTCAGCTTCTCGCTCTGTCCTGCCAGCGGGCAGGCTGGGGATGCAGCAGGAGCTGGGAGGGGACAGACCCTGGACAGCTGACCCCAATTGGCCAAAGGGGTATTCCATACCATCTGGCGTCGTGCTAAACAATATATAGGGGTGGCTAGCCGGGGTGGGGTGGGGGTCCGGCTGCTCGGGGATAGGCTGGGCATCGGTCAACGGGTGGTGATCAATTGCATTGTGCATCACTTGTTTGTAGCATTATTATTATTATTATTATTTTCATTTCTTTGCTGTCCTAATAAACCCTTTCTAGTTATCTAAACCCACAAGTTTTCACTTCTTTCTAATTCTCTCCCCCCATCCTAGAGAGGGAGGGGGAAGGATGAGCGAACCTTTACAATGATTTCGTAGAGGTAAGAGGCTTCAGGTAATGTTGATGCTGCTTTAACACTGAATTGAAATAATGATGTAAGGACGTTACCCATTTTTATTGGCTAATAAGAGTAACCTAAATTCCTACAATAACAATAAGAGTAGCAATAAGAGTAACCTAAATCTCTAAACCTAAATGCTACTCCAGCACCCTGACAGGAATCCACTAGTCTAATGCTTGAACTCAAAGTATTCCATGAAGCAAAACTCAGCCCATAGCCCATTCCCTTGCCTTTACTCTTGTGCTCACACTAATCCCTGTCTTCAACACTAGCATTAAAATCCTCTATTAAACTTAGACTTCTAGGCAGACGTAGAACAAAAACTATTCCACAAAACTTGCCAATAACCTAACCAAAGACCTGACACCCTAAGCAGACCAACACATTTGATAAATTTCTAACCCAGAAAAGTGAGCCCTAGTCCCAAAGAGACTAGAGAGGTCAGCTCTGCGTCAGGATCTCCTGCCCCAGCAGGAGGAATGTGACTGGGGCGGTGACTGTGAGGTCACTTCTGTCTCTGCAGCTCATAGGGCAGCAGCAGGAACGTGTCACGGAAAGGGACTGTGAGGTCCCTTCTGTCTGTAGGTGGCACGTCACCCTTGGCTTCTCCCTGGGATCGGCACTTTGGGGCTGACATGTGCCAGTGGCCCTGCTAGGCCAGCAGCAGGCCCAGGGCTTGGGAGATGCTGGCGAGGTGACTTCTGTCTGCTTGGCTGACAGGCCGCAAGGAGCCTGATGGGTTGGGATGCCTACTTCAGGAGTGGTTTCCACCCTGATGGAGCTTTCTTTGGTAGTAGGAAAGAGCAGGAGAGAAACTGCCACAAAGTACACCTTGGAAGGTTGGCACTGGCCATGAGGAGGAAGAAATGTCCCTCAAAGGGTCATGCTGTAGTGACACAGGTCACCGAAAGAGAGTCTATGATCACACCATGCTTTGTGTTTCAAGGAACGGTTGATGAGGGTTGATGAGACATGGGTGAAATGGTGGAAATGCTGGGATGAGAGCAAGGTGGTGGACAGAGATGGGTGTCTGCAGACTTCAAGGAAATAGGGCAAAGAGTGGGACAGCATAGGAAAGCCTGCAGAGGAGAAGGCAGACGGTGCTGGCAGGAAGGGAAGGCCCCAACAGCCCTGACGTTTTTGTCCCTTTGGCTAGAGCTTCTGAGGAGACGAGATATAGTCATTGTAATGGGGCCTCACTGCTTCCTTGATACCCTGTGCAGGGGTGGGGATGTGTCATAATGAAGTTCTTCTCGTGGCATCCCACTGCCCACCACATCCTACAGACCCCAAGAAGAGCCCTGAGCCAGACGTGGGGGTGCAGGATCTCCCCTCCCAGTGGCTGGGGTCAGGCCTTGGCCCTTCTGCTTCACCAAAACCAACCAAGACTTTTCTCAGCACAGCGCTTTGCCTGTCTGCAATCATGGCCTCCAATTATCTGCCCTAACAAGTCCCTGGGGAGGCTTTCTTAGTAACAGCCCTCAGTGGGGCCCATTAATACTCCAAGTCACTTCAACTTTTCCTTCTGACTTTACCTTCTCAAGCAGCTACATCATTCTCCTTTCAGTACCTGAGCTTCATAGACTGAGCACCAAAATACGCCATGGAACTCATTAAAATGCAGAACGTCCCAAGCAGACATATCTCTCCCATAATCTTCTTCACGTCTTCTAGACTTGTTCAGCTAATTAGAGAGCTTTCATGGTGTAGTTAAAGAGGAAGATTTCAAAGAGCACCTAATAAAAATCTCTCCTCATTTTAAAGGCTGAATTTTGTTCCATTTCAGTTTGGAGCATCATTTTCCTATAGATATTGGTCAAGGGTTACTCCTTTGAAGCCCTGCTTATGTAGGAAGAGCAAGGTTTTTGCTATGTAAAAACAAACAGCAGGAAATCATGCTGCAATTTTCAAAAAAAAAACCAGAAAATAAACAAACAAATTTCAAGTTCCTCATTTTCTAGCCTCCAGTGAACTTTACCTTCCCAAAAGGATGACTGTACAAGATGTATTTTACACTGATTAATAGGAAATTAAAAATAATCGTGTTAATATTAACACATATCATACTAATTCAATGATAAATGATGAGTTTCTTGCTAAGGAAACCATTAGACAGACTGCTGAGAGATGGGCGAGCTGGAACTCCCTGAAACTCAAAGCAGCAACTGGGTTGGTGAGAGCAGTCTGAATGATCAAAGAGTAAGGGGAGGGCAAAGCAGGAGAACCATGGGAAGTGCATGGGTCCAGACAGGCAGCTGGAAAGGGGACATTCAGCATGTTCTGTGTAATCAAGTCAGATTTTCTTCCTGGAATATGAGGGAACACACAATGATAGACAAAGTGATGACAATGCAAGTACAGGTGAACACCAGTATTTCTTCTCCTGCGATTAATATAGATGAAGGAAATTCACATTTCTTCATGATAGAAATTATCACTCACGTGAGACATTTAACAGAAGGGATTGAATCATTTGAGCTGATGAGTAGATGCTTTATTAGTTAAGTACTAAAAAATTACTGCGTATTCAGGCAGAACTTTGCTGTCTGACCGTAAGCATAACCAGGGAAAACCTCCTGTGGCCCCGTTGTGTTTGAGGCACTTCCCTGGACCAGCAGATGTCAGAGAAGACCTGCAGGAGACCGGAGCCCTTTGGGAAAATCAGGTGGAGCCAGGTGGAGTTCCCAGGGCACCTCCACTGCCAGCAGTGGTCTTTGTCCCTGTAACTGCAGCCCAGCCCAGCCCAGGAAACCCCTTCAAAGACAAACCCCTTCTTCAGTGCATTCATGGGATTGACTTAGATTTGAAGTGGCCATTGGGAACCTGAGATACTTTCCCTTATTCCTACGAGACACTTGAACATGCATTTACCTTCCTGGGTCATCTTTAGCAAATTCAGGCTGAAAGACTCAAGTATAGCATGCTTCAAATGGCTGAGCCAGAACCCATCAGCTTGCCCCACTTTGGGGAATCGTCCCCTTCCTACTAGGGATATGAAAGTGAAAAATGTGAAATGATCCATCAGGTCAATGCACAGAGTAAGGGAAAGTCACACATATTGTGCTGGAGTAGCAGAAGGGAAAAAGTATTGCACTGTGCCTCAGAATGATGAAGGAGACCTAATCCAGTTCATCTGTGAGATAAAGCAGAGTGAAGGATGCTGAGTTGCGTCCTAACATGAAGAAGGATGTACATCCCTAGTGAAGGAACTGTCTTTTTGTGCCATCACCAATGCAAATTACACAAGAACTACATCAAATAAAGGTAACCTGTCCCACCCTGGCTCTGTCACACCACGGGGCAGCGGAGGGATCTTTTTCAGTTTCAGCCTCTTCTTCAGAGAGGCTTTGCCCTCTCCCTGTGTACCATGGGGCAGAGCCTTGCCCTGGACGCTCCGTGAGTTTTGTGCTGGACCTGGCAGGCTGCGGTGAGGGGACGAATGCCCTGGGCCCCCTTCCTGCTCTGCCCATGCCAGCAAGGGCCCAGAGCGGCCTCCTGTCCCCTGCCCCTGCAGCTCTGGGCTCCCTTCCCCAGCCCTGGTTCTGCAGCACCAGGCCCTGCTGGGAGCCCTCCCCTGCATGCTGCCACTGCTCCCTGACGCTGCTGGTGCCCTCTGCCGGGCACTGCCCAGCCCAGCGCAGCCCCTGCCCACCTCTCCCCACCTCCCGGACCTCTCCCCAGCCCAGCAGCCCAGGCTGGGCTGGCCCCAGGGCAGTGCCCACCGCAGGCTGCTGCAGGGCTCTGGGCACGGCCACCACAGCCCCAGCCCCTCGCAAGGCACCGCAGCTGCTGGGACAAAGGCGGCTCTGGGCGTCCCCAGCAGCCCCCGGGCTGGGGCCAGCCACGGCTCAGGAGATGGAGGGCCGTGAAGCTGCAGGAGCCCTGGTCTCCTGCCTGGGAGATCCCCAGCCCAGAGTGTCTGTGTCCCCAAGGGCCAGCCCCGCTCCCCGCACCAGCACAAGAGGCCTGGCCCAGGCACAGAGCAGCTCCAGATTCCGGTCCGTGAAGCTCCACATTGCCCCACTGAGCAGTGATGCGCAGCCCCAAGGGCCACCAGGGCTGTTCCTAAATGTGACAGCTGGGCTTTTGGCCCTGAGCCCCTTCTCCGTTCAGAGAATGAGATGGGATCTGAGAGCTTAGAATATCTCATGGCTTCTTTATTGTCTTTATCTACACACGAAGTTTGGTTCTTAAAGTACAGTAGATGACTGGGTAAAAATAAAAATTAACAGGTAGAAGGATGAGAAGAAATTTCCTTAAATTAAAATAATATTATCACACATTTTAAAAAATAAGACTTAACAAGTTCAGAAAACATTTTGTGAGGAATTCTCTTAGTACTGTTAGGATGGTGAGCATATTATTGATGCTTCAGAAATATGTATGAAAGTAATTTCCTTAGTGCATTTCTCAGTTCCTGGTTCCTCATGCTGTAGATGAGGGGGTTCACTGCTGGAGGCACCACTGAGTACAAAAATGCAAATACCAGGTCCAGGGATGGGGAGGAGATGGAGGGGGGCTTCAGGTAGGCAACCATGGCAGTGCTGACAAAAAGGGAGACCACAGCCATGTGAGGGAGGCACGTGGAAAAGGCTTTGTGCCGGCCCTGCTCACAGGGCATCCTCAGCACCGCCCTGAAGATCTGCACATAGGACAGCACAATATAAAGAAAACAACCAAAGACTAAAGAAACACTAAACACAAGTGCCCCAACTTCCCTGAGGTAGGCATCTGAGCAAGAGAGCTTGAGGATGTGGGGGATCTCACAGAAGAACTGGTCCACAGCATTGCCTTGGCAGAGGGGCAGGGAAAATGTAGCGGCCGTGTGCAGGACAGCATTGAGAAAGCCACTGCCCCAGGCAGCTGCTGCCATCTGGGCACAAGCTCCGCTGCCCACGAGGCTCCCGTAGTGCAGGGGTTTGCAGATGGCAACGTAGCGGTCGTAGGACATGATGGTGAGAAGGGAATACTCTGCTCCTACCAAGAAGGCAAAGAGAAAGACCTGTGCGGCACACCCTTGATAGGAGATGGCCCTGGTGTCCCAGAGGGCATTGGCCATGGCTTTGGGGAGAGTGGTGGAGATGCAGCCCAGGTCGAGGAGGGCGAGGTTGAGGAGGAAGAAGTACATGGGGGTGTGGAGGCGGTGGTGGCAGGCTACGGCGGTGAGGATGAGGCCGTTGCCCAGGAGGGCAGCCAGGTAAATGCCCAGGAAGAGCGCGAAGTGCAGGAGCTGCAGCTCCCGCGTGTCTGCGAATGCCAGCAGGAGGAACTCAGTGATGGAGCTGCTGTTGGCCATTTGGTGGTTCTTGGCATGGGTTTCTGTCCCAGGGGGAAAAAAACATTAATAAAGCCCAAAACTTTTATGAGAAAATCTTTTTCTGTTTCTCAGTTAATCCAACGTAATGACTGTCCTCTTTCAGGATTACAGTTGGCAGGTGCCTTTCAGGAGGTCTTACTAACGCTGCCTGAGGATATCCCAGTGAATAGGGGATTCTGCTGTGAGCAACACATGAGGCAGTCCTGCCCAACAGCAAGAGGTTAAGAGGAACATTGGCTCATTTCAGATTCAAGTCACCTGCTAATAAAGAGCTTTTCCATATTGTTGCTCACAATTCACCCATTTGCAGAGCATGGCTGTGGGGATTTATTTTTGTATTTTTTTGTCTAGCTGCCCACCCCAATGCTGAGGACATTTTCTAAGGCAGAAATCCTGGGCATTTCTGCTGCACTCCAAGAGAAAACCTGTGGATCGTCAGAGGCAAAGGGACCGTCCCTTTAATGCAGAGTGTTCTTTAGAGAGGCCAGCCAGTCTGCCCATCACAGCTGGTCACAGCTGCCCTGTACTGGCATCCACCTGAGATGCAGGACAATTGCATTCAGAGGTTCATAGAGTCATAGAATCATAGAATATCCTGACTTGGAAGGGTTCCACAAGGATCATCAAATCCCACCCCTGAATGTGTATATAAGCACCCAAAAATTGGTCCACATGCTTGAGGGTGTTGCCCAAATATTTCTTAAATGGTGGCAGCCTCAGTGCTGTGAACACTTCCCTGTGGTGTTTGTTCCTGTGCCTATAAAACCTGGACACTGCTGGGAGTAGAGGAATCCAGGCTCCAAGTGCCCATCTCCAGACCCCTCACCCTGTCCCCGTACTCCCCTTCCCCCAAGCACCCCGACGGCTCACTCCATGGGCAGGTGAAACCCCCATCCCCAGGCAGCCTGGGAACAAGACCAGCAGCAGCACGGCCAGGTGCAGAAGCCAGGAGGAATGGCAGCGTCCTGCTGCTAGGGGAGGCAAGGCCAGAGAGGGACAGACGGACACTCAGCAGACCCTCCTGTGCTGCAGCTCTGCCTGCAGAGGAGGCAGCTCCTGCTCATTGCAAATGCTGTGTGCTCTGCTTTGGCCTGCAGAAACCTCCCAAAGACAGGGGGGTTGTACCTCCCAAAGATCAGGTAGGATAAAGCCTGAGAGGACCACAATGTGATGTTGGTGCAGTCCATGAGATGAAGTTTGGGAAGGTACTTTGCAAATTTCATCACTGACATCCTGATTTCTCAGTGCAATGCTCCAGGAGTCTCAGTCTCCTGTACAATCCTGACAGTCCATTACCATGCCTCCCCTCCACTGCAGGAATCTGAAAGCACAGCCTACAGAAAAAGGTTTGCATTTCAGGTAGCCCCTGCCTTGGTCTTTCTCTTCAAAAAACCAACCATAAATGCCATTCTCTAAAACATCTTCTACTCCTTGCTGGAGAAACAGAGAGACGCATCCCGACAGATGCTATCAGGCATCAGATGCGCCAGTTGTAGAAGACCCCTGTGGCAACCCCACCTGCATGGCCCTGCTGCCAGAGACTCACGGTGCCAAGAGCCTGCAGATCTGTCCTGCCACACGCTGCCCTCTGTTGTTGGCTCCTCACTGCCTCCAAGCCTTCTCTCCTTCTCTCCTCTCCCTGTGCCAGCTGCGGTCAGAGCCCCCAGCCCTGCTGCGCTGTGCAGAGGAGCTGCTCCTGGGCAGAGCTGTCTCTCTGCGCCATGGCCCTCTTGCCAGGAGCTCTCTCTGTCCCAGGAGCCCGGCCCAGCTCAGCACCAGACGCCCAGACCAAGGCATTGCAATCCCCGCTCGGGGGGCTTTGGGGAGGAGCCCACGAACCTCAGGCACTGAGAGACAATTGAAGACATCTCTCCAGAAGTCCAAGTGAGAGGCAAGTTTCCTGCAGTGTCCCCCTGAGGGCCAGCACTGACACAGCCTCCCTTGGAGCTCGTTAGAGCAGAGCATTGGAGCAGTGAGGACAGGGAGACAAAGGCAGTGTGAAGGTGACCCTGATGTGTAGGAAATCTGGATGTGTGTCACTAAGCACAAGGGCCCAGACAACAGTGGGTGATTTAAAATTTGAAAAGACAGAAATTGAAGTTAAAATAGTAATAATAACAATAATAACAATAACAATAATAACATTAATATGTACAAAGCAAGTGATGCACCACGCAATTGCTGAGAAGCCCCTCACTGATGCTCAACCTGTCTCTGAACATTGGTCCCCCTGACCCTGGCCAGCCTGCATCAGCATCTCTTGTGCACGTCCCTTGACCTTCATTTCTTTCACTGCAAAATCAGCTTTGAGAGGAATTTGGAGTATTTTCTTCCCTTTCTCAAACACTTCCTCTGCTCTGTCACCCCACACAACGATGCCATCGATGTACTGCAGGTGTTCAGGAGCTTCCTCCTCTTCCAGGGCAGTCTGGAGCAGCCCATGGCAAGTGGTAGGGCTGAGTTTCCTGCCCTGGGGCAGTCGATTCCAGGTTGGAAGCAAGCTGTGGCCTTCAATCTGCTGGCAAACGGATGGAGAAAATGCATTAGCGATATCAGTTGTGGCAAAACGCTTGGGTGCCTTTGATCCCAGTTTGCAGGGAAGCTCTACCGTGTCCAGCATGGCAGCACTCAGCACTGCATGACTTCATTCAGGCCATGACAATCCTCTGTCAGTGGACTCAGTTGGTGCTATACTGACTCAGGTGCACGGCTGTGGCAGTGATTGGCACCAGCTGTCCTTCAGCCCTCATCAACCCCACAACAGAAGGGTCCTGTGAGAGACCAAGGCAAGGTAGACAAGAGCATCATGTCCTCCGTCTCCAAGGCAGCTGTGCCAAAAGCCCACCGATACCCTTTTGGGTCCTTGAAATATCTATCCTCTCCTGAAGCAGCCTCTTCCAAGGATGCACAGAGTCCTAACTCCAGGGAGGGGCCCCGTTTCTCCCAGCACCAGAGCAGCATGGGGATAGGGATCGCGTGATTACTGATGCTCTTAGGACCTCTTCCTCTTCGTCCTCCTACTCACATGCTGGGCCAGCTTTTCTGAAGCCTGCCTCATCTTCTTTCTCCTCCTTTCTTGTCTGGGTAGGAGTTTCTTTCCTTTTTTTTTTTTTAAAAAAAAAAAAAAACTCACTTTCATATCCACTCTTTTTTCTTCCATATAGGAGTAACTGATACAGACAAATATTGGTGTTCTGGCCCAGACACAGGGCCCATAAAAGGAGCTGGAGTCGCTGCAGGGCATTTTGCAGATGCTGTAGTGGCTGCAGGGTCTGTCAGAGGGGTTGGAGTGGCTGCAGGGCTTGTCACAGAGGTTGGAGTGGCACTGATTGTGGCTCTGTAAGCATAGGCCAAGAGCCAGCACACTGCAGTGGTATGTGTCTCTTCGGAAATGCCAGGGTGATAACACCACTTTTTCAAGCATTTCACAGTTTTTTAGGATTCTGCACTTGTTCTGGGGTGAAGTTCCAAAGCACTGGAGGTGCCCCCTGCTCTAGGTGCCTGCCCAGATCCTCCCACACTCCCTGCCACTCCTAACTATCTTGCCCCTGACAGATCTCTGGATGGCATGCTTAAGTAGTTGTCTAAACTTACACAAAACCTGAATCACATTCAGGAGACCTAAAAATAGGAACATGCTGGTTTGACCGTGCCAAGGATATTCAAAGCTTTGAAGAGCTATTGTAATTAGCCTGGAGGAGAAGGGGGAGGTGAAGGAGAAAGGGAGAGTGAAGCAGTGGCGAAAGGCCTCCCGCACTGTCCATACCAGTTCCACCCCCCCCACCTCCTGCCCCACCCCGCATAGATTTAGTCCCTGAGGAGAAAAGGCAAAAAGTGTAAAAGAGTGTAATTATTAAGAGTTTCTAAGAGATGAAGAGATGGTTCCGGAGGTACAGAGGTGGCAATAGTTTTATCCTATCAGAAGTCAGTGTTATCCAATACAGCAAAAGATTAACCTTAAACCTGCCCCCAGAATTGATGAACAGCATGACGTGGAAGACAGACAGTTAGCAATGTGCTATACAACACAATTCCGAAAACAAGCACAACAGACCCCAGATCAAAAAGATCGACATTGTGATCAGCAACCGTTAAACTGATCTAATGCTTAGAACAACTTACTTTTAAAATGCTCTGGTCAGATCTGTCATCTCAACCTTTGTGCTCCACGCTAGGCACCAAGAAGACTTGCTGTGGTTTGACCAGGCAGGCAGCTCAGCACTACAAAGCTATTCATCCAGTGGGATGGAGGAGAGAACTGGGAAAAAAAAAAAAAAAAAAAAAAAAAAAAAAAGCAAAGCAGTTTATAGGTTGATATAAAAGCAGATTCATAAGACACAAAGGAAATAGTAAGAATAATAATAACAACAACAACAACATAATATTAATAAAATATATTTTTATTATTATTATTATAGACACAAATAGACTAAGGAGATGATCTTTTTCTGAGAATATCAAAAGACAGAAAAGACAGGTGGTGGTGATTAATCGGAAAGTGTTGGACCTGAGCATGACAGACATGGTATGGAATAAGCAGTGAATACTGTCCTAGTTTTGGCTGCGATAGAGTTAATTTCTCTTCCTAGTAGCTGGTATGGTGCTGTGTTTCATATTTACAGAATTACAGAACAGTTTGGGTATGAAAGGACCTTAAAGATCACAGAATTCCAACTCCCCTGCCCTGGGCAGGGACACCTTCCACTAGACCAGGTTGCTCAAAGCCCCATCCAACCTGGCCTTGAACACCTCCAGGGATGGGGCATCCACAACTTCTCTGGGCAGCCTGTTCCTCACCACCCTCTGAGGAAAGGACTTCTTTCTAATGTCTAATCTGAATCTACCCTCTCTCAGTTTAAACCATTACCCCTAGTCCTATCGCTACTCTCTTTGATGAAGAGTCCCTCCCCAGCTTTTCTGTAGGCCCCTTTAGGTACTGGAAGGCCGCTGTAAGGTCTCCCCAGAGCCTTCTCTTCTCCAGGCTGAACAACCCCAACTCCCTCAGCCTGTCTTCAGAGGAGAGGTGCTCCAGCCCCTTGATCATCCTCGTGGCCCTCCTTTGGACTCGTTCTAATAGATCCATGTCCTTCTTGTGCTGGGGGCCCCAGAGCTGAACGCAGTACTCAAGGTGTGGCCTCACCAGGGCCGAGTACAGAGGGACAATCACTTCCCTACTCCTGCTGACCACAGTATTCCTGGTACAAGCCAGGATGCTGTTGGCCTTCTTGGCCACCTGAGCACACTGCTGGCTCATGTTCAGCCGCCTATCCACCAATATCCCCAGATCCTTTTCCCCTGGGCAGCTGTCCAGACACCCTTCCCCCAGCATTATGTTGGGCTGTTGTGCCCCAAGTGCAGGACCCAGCACTTGGCCTTGTTGAACTTCATACAGTTGACCTCAGCCCATGGGTGCAGCCTATCCAGATCCCTCTGCAGAGCCCTCCTACCCTTGAGTTGATCTACACTTGCATCTAACTTGGTGTCGTCTGTGAACTTACTGAGGGTGCACTCGATCCCTTCATCCAGATCACTGATGAAATTACTGAAAAAGAAGATACAGCCAATTTTTAATCCAATAAAGCACACATCCATCCTAGCCTTGAGCAGCCAGTTTCCCCAGGAGAATGCTTGGGGAAACAGTTTCAAAAGCCTTACTAAGGTCTAGGTAGACCACATCCACGGCCTTTCTTTTCTCCACTGAGCACATCACCTTGTCTTAGAAGGAGATCAGATTTGCCAAGCAGGACCTGGCTTTGATAAACTCATGTTGACTGGACCTGGTCACCTGGTGGTCCTGTAAGTGTTACGTGATGGTACTCAAGATAATCTGCTCCATGAGCTTCCCCAGCACCGAGGTCAGACTGACAGGCCTGTAGTTACCCAGATGCTCCTTCTGCCCCTTCTTGCAGATGGCCGTCACATTTGCTAGTCGCCAGTCAACTGGGACCTTGCCTGATAGGCAGGACTGCTGATAAACGATGGAAAGTGGCCTGGTGAGCACTTCTGCCAGCTCCCTCAGTACCAACACGTGGATCCCATCTGGCCCCATAGACTTGCATACATCTAAGTGGAGTAGCAGGTCTCAAAAGTTTTCCTCATGGATTATGAGGGCTTCATGCCACTCGCTGTCCCTATCTACCAGTTCAGGAGTCTGAGTACCAGGGGAACAACTGTTCTTGCTGCTGGAGACTGAGGCAAAGGAAGCAATAAAAACCTCAACATTTTCCTCATCACCTTTACCTATGTTTCCCCCCACAACCAATAGAGGATGAAGATTCTCATTACTCCTCCTTTATTATTATTATTATTTTTAATTTTATGAATTAAAATAAAACATTATTTTTTTAATTATCCTTAATAGATAGGTTGGGCTCCAGTTGGTCTTTCGACCTTCTAATTTTGTCCCTGCACAGCCGCACAACATTTAGAATGCGGTTCCAAACAAAATGGCAACATGCAAGAGAAGGACGCAGAGAAAAGGTAGAATCCAGTTGAATTCCATCCCCTATCATTCTGTGATACTGTGCCGCAGTTTTATTCCACTAAATCCTGTAATGTCCAAATTTCCCTGCAATTGTTGATGCAGTTATCTTGTAATAGACAGCATAACCAGAGTGAGCCATCTGCCTGCAGATATTAACAGCTGACAGAATGCAGCGTCAGCATGGGGGAACCTTGAGAAACTGCTGGCTTTTGCCTACAAAAACCTCTTGACACTTACGAGGAGAAGAGCCCAGTCCTGCACTGGAGGAAGAGGAACCCCACACATCAGGGCAGACTGGGACCCTGCTGAGGGAGCAGTGCCCAGGAGGAGGACGGCCTGGGCACCACGAGGGATGCCATACGAGCAGTGGTGCTGCTCACCAGGAACCAGGTCAGCTTCCTACAGAGCAGCCTTACGAGGAGCATGGCCACCAAGACAATCTGAGTTATCAGACTCAGCTCAGATCACGTAAGACTCCACATGGACAAGGGCTTGCAGCCAGCAGGCAAAGATGTGCAGGTCTGGGAGTCCCTAGGACTGTGTGGTGTGGAGAGGAGCACGGGCTGTGGCAAGGCTTAAAGTCCCAACAGGACCCAGGTCTTTGTGTCCATGGCTCTGGCTGTTGTCTCTGCCACTGAGGCCTAGGAGGAGACAGCTTATCGGTAAAGCACCGGGGCCTCGTTGCCTCCTCGCCACCACCCATGAGCCAGGCAGGGCTCGGACCATTCTCCTGCACTTGCCCATGCACATCCCCATCTCCTCCTGCCCCAGGAAGAGCCCTGAGCAAGGTGGGACAGAAACAGATCTCCCTTCCTGGGTTCCAGGGGACAAGGCCTGACCCCTGTGCTTGGCGAAACACATCCAGTTTTCCTACACATCAGGGTCACCTTCACACTGCCTTTGTCTCCTTGTCCTCACTGCCTCCAATGCTCTGCTCCAACGTGCTCCAAGCCATTCCCTCACACACACACCCTGCTACACCCCCAGCGGATGCAGGAGAGAATGAGGAGGGGGAAAAAAATAAAATAAACTAAAAACAACAACAACAACAAAATGTAATGACAGTTTAATAGGACAGAAAGGGAAGACAAATAATATGAACAATGATGACGACAATCATGATGGTGATTGCCTGTCCCGCAGCAGTGGTACCCCCTACCCTGGCCAGCCACCCCATATTGATTGTTCAGCATGACGTCTGCGGTATGGAACATCCCTTTGGCCACTTGGGGTCAGCTGTCCTGCTTCTGTCCCCACCA
Source organism: Cygnus olor (assembly GCF_009769625.2). NCBI lineage: Eukaryota > Metazoa > Chordata > Aves > Anseriformes > Anatidae > Cygnus > Cygnus olor. Next base: position 29,157 of record NW_024429178.1, read on the forward strand.
GCTTCTCAGGCACCCCCAGCCCTCCACTGCTGGGCAACAGCTAAGCCATCAGTGTGTGATAATCGTTTTCCTCATGCTAAATGCAAAACACAGCACCATACCAGCTACTAGGAGGAAAATTAACTTGATTCTAGCCAACTCCAGGACACCCACAGACTAAGGGCATGATATCTCTGTGTGTATATCAAAAGAGAAAAGGTGGTGGTGATTAATTAGAAAGTACTGGAGCTGAGCACGATGCAGATGGTGTGGAATATGGGGTGGATATTGTCCTCGTTTTGGCTTGGATAGACTTAATTTTCTTCCTATCACCTGGTATGGTGCAGTGTTTGTATATAGGACGCAGCTCCAGACAAAATAACAGCATGCATGACAAGGAAGAACAAAAAATGTGGAATCTGGCAGCCTTCTATCCTGTACCCTTAACTGAGTTTGTGCTGCAATTCCATTCAACTAGTTACTGCTGTATTGTCCAAACTGTCCTACAAATTCCTGCTGCTGTTACCTTGTGAGAGACGGCGTAATCAGGGTGAGTCATCTGCCTGCAGACATTAACAGCTGACAGAATGCAGCATCAGTCCAGGGGAACCTTGAGAAACTGCAGGATTTTGCCTACAGAAACCTCTTGGCATTTCACAGAATCACAGAATCGTCTAGGTTGGAAGAGACCTCCAAGATCATCTAGTCCAACCTCTGTCCTAACACTAACAAGACCTCCACTAAACCATATCACTAAGGGCTACGTCTAAACGTCTTTTAAAGACCTCCAGGGATGGCGACTCAACCACTTCCCTGGGCAGCCCATTCCAATGCCTAACAACCCTTTCAGTAAAGAAGTTCTTCCTAATATCCAACCTAATCCTCCCCTGGCGCAACTTTAGCCCCATTTACAAGGAGAAGAGCCCAGTCCTGCACTGGAGGAAGAGGAACCCCACCCATCAGGGCAGACTGGAACCCTGCTGAGTGAGCAGTGCCCAGGAGGAGGAGGGCCTGGGGCACCACGAGTGGTCTCATACGAGCAACTCAGCTAAGGACCCGTATGACAGCACACGGACAAGGGTCTACAGCCAGCAGCGAAAGAGTTGCAGGTCTGGGAGACGCTAGGGTGCTCTGGTCATCAGAGGAGCAAGGACACAGGCAAGGCTGAAAGTCCCAACAAACCGAGATCTTTGTGTCCATGGCTCTGGCTGTTGTCTCTGCCACTGAGGCCTAGGAGGAGACAGATTATCGGTAAAGCACCGGGGCCTCATTGCCTCCTCGCCCCCACCCATGAACCAGGCAGGGCTCGGACCATTCTCCTACACTTGCCCATGCACATCCCCCTCTCCTCCTGCCCCAGGAAGAGCCCTGAGCAGTCTGTGAAGGGAAAGGATCTCCCTTCCCAGGGGCTGGGGTCAAGGCCTGACCCTTGTGCTTGGTCAAACACATCCAGTTTTCTACACATCAGGGTCACCTTCACACTGCCTTTGTCTCCTTGTCCTCACTGCCTCCAATGCTCTGCTCTAACGAACTCCAAGGGAGGCTGTGTCAGTGCTGGCCCTCAGGGGGACACTGCAGGAAACTTGCCTCTGACTTGGACTTCTGGAGAGATGTCTTCAATTGTCTCTCAGTGCCTGAGGTTTGTGGGCTCCTCCCCAAAGCCCCCCGAGGGGGGATTGCAATGCCTTGGTCTGGGCGTCTGGTGCTGAGCTGGGCCGGGCTCCTGGGACAGAGAGAGCTCCTGGCAAGAGGGCCGTGGTGCAGAGAGACAGCTCTGCCCAGGAGCAGCTCCTCTGCACAGCGCAGCAGGGCTGGGGGCTCTGGCCGCAGGCACCCAGGCAGAAAGGGATTCCAGGCAGCCTGGAGGGTGCGGGCAGACGAGAGCTCAGTGCACGAGAAACCTTCACAGCCCTGCACACGGTAAGTCTCTGGCTGCAGCACAGTGCAGGGGACGTTCCTGGATCCGGGACATCTCTGCCTGGCCAGGAGCTGCCAGGATGTCTCTCGTGGCTTGTGAAGTGCAGAGGAGAAGGTGCTGCAGGGCAGCCTTGGTCAGAGGAAGGGGAGGGCAGGGGCTGCCTGCAAAGACAAGGCACTTTCTGCAGTCTCTGCCTGCCTTTTCCTGATCTAATTCCTGGGCAGGCTCTGTGTTAACAGAGTTGTAGGGATTGTACAGGTGATGGAGCTTCCTATTGCATTGAACAGAGACATAAAGAGGTTAGTGAGGAACCTGAGAATATCCCTTCCCTTCTCCCTGCTTACAGACTGCTCCAGGGCTTTTCTGAGCTGGTCTTTAGGACCTGCAGACAGGGAGATGTCCCCAGAGCTGTCCCCATCCCCGGGAGGTGTCTGCAGGGCAGAGCTGGGCACACAGCGGGTGGGATGGGGTCTGTGAGCATGGACGGGAGGAGACGTGGGGACAGAGAAAGAGCTGCTGGCAGGGACAGCTGCAGGCGGCAGGGACATGGGCAGGCGGTGAGAGGGAGCTGCTCCCTCCCTGCCATCCCCTGCAGTGCAGGCGCCTTCCTTGCAGCAGCCCCTGGTCTCCTCTTCCCCTCACAGCTTCTGTCATGGCATGTATAATCTGAGGGGCTGAGAATATGGGGTGTCTGAACCCTAAATCTCAGTGGAAGTAGACACATTTGCTGCAGGCCCCCTCCACCTTCCTCCACGGAAGCAGGCACAGAATCACAGAATCATAGAATATCCCGAGTTGGGAGGAACCCACAAGGATCATGGAGTCCAGCTCCTGGCTCCACAGAGGTCTTACCCCCAAATTCCTACCATACGACAAGGAGCACATTCCAAAGGCTTCTTGCACTCCAGACCTCTTTTCCCTCTGCTGGCTGTGCCGGGCAGATGGCACAGGGGTGTGAGGACAGGCTCTACCTCACCGACACCGCAGCTTCGGCACCGCGTTGGGTCCGCCCTGCCTGCCCATGCCTGCTTCTCTCCCTTGCCCAGCGTGGCAGCTGCTGGTGCCTGATTCTGACAGGGAGTGCTGTGCACGGAGGTTGAGGCAGGAGGAGATGCTCCCTGCTCTCTCTGGCCAGACGCCGGTGGTCTGTGAGCTGATTTTGTCTCCTGGGTGTTGAACAGGGAAGACGCATACAGAGTCACACAGCCAAACACCCCTCACTCAACAGAGGGATCCCCTTCCCTTGAACCCTCCTCCAAGCACATGGCTCTGTTGGCACCTCTGTGTACCACTGCTCTGGAGCAGAGGTGGCCCATTGGGAGCTGCTGGGCAGAGGCATCTGCTGTGTACAGGACACTCAGCCAGCACAGAGCAGGGCTCCAGACAGGGAAATAGACAGAGGTCCTCTTAGAAAAAGGGAATGTATTGCTTTACTTGGGAATTACTTGAATTTTGCTTACAGACTTTACTCATAACACTCTCTCTTTTTTTTTTTTTTTTTTTTTTTGTCATTTGGCAGTGTCCATGGCCAAAGACAGGAAATGCCCAACAGCAGCTCTGTGGGTGAGTTCCTCCTGCTGGCATTCGCAGACACGCGGGAGCTGCAGCTCGTGCACTTCGCGCTCTTCCTGGGCATCTACCTGGCTGCCCTCCTGGGCAACGGCCTCATCCTCACCGCCGTAGCCTGCCACCACCGCCTCCACACCCCCATGTACTTCTTCCTCCTCAACCTGGCCCTCCTCGACCTGGGCTGCATCTCCACCACTCTCCCCAAAGCCATGGCCAATGCCCTCTGGGACACCAGGGCCATCTCCTATCAAGGATGTGCTGCTCAGGTCTTTCTGTTTGTATTTTTGATGTCAGCAGAATTTTATGTTCTCACCATCATGTCCTACGACCGCTACGTTGCCATCTGCAAGCCGCTGCACTATGGGAGCCTCATGGGCAGCAGAGCTTGTGCCCAGATGGCAGCAGCTGCCTGGGGCAGTGGCTTTCTCAATGCTGTCCTGCACACGGCCACTACATTTTCCCTGCCCCTCTGCCAAGGCAATGCTGTGGACCAGTTCTTCTGTGAAATCCCCCACATCCTCAAGCTCTCCTGCTCAGATGCCTACCTCAGGGAGGTTGGGTTTATTGCATTTAGCTTTTGTTTAGGTGCTGGCTGCTTTCTTTTCATTGTGTTGTCCTATGTGCAGATCTTCAGGGCCGTGCTGAAGATCCCCTCTTCTCAGGGCCTGCACAAAGCCTTTTCCATGTGCCTCCCTCACCTGGCTGTGGTCTCCCTGTTTGTCAGCACTATCGTGTTTGCCTGCCTGAAGCCCCCCTCCGTCTCCTCCCTATATGTGGACTTTGTGGTGGCAGTTCTGTACTCGGTGGTGCCTCCAGCACTGAACCCCCTTATCTACAGCATGAGGAACCAGGAGCTTAAGCATGCACTGAAGAAGCTGTTTCTGTTGTCTTCCAGAAGCAATTATCTGCTGCTCTGTTGCTGCAATGGGAAAAACTCACCAAAAATCACGGTGTGAGACACAGCCTTGCAGTGCCACGTACCAGGTCCACCAATGCTGGCCCCAAACTGTGAGAAACAAAGTAAAAATGTTACGTACAGAAGGAGAGAAGATGGATCCTGAGGATACAGGACTGCAGGCACCTGTGGGCAGTATGGACACTGACCTGCGGTCTCAAGGCTCCCTGGGTGGGGAATAGGAGAAAGAGGCCAGTGCCTGTCCTGTGCCACCTCCCTGCCATCCCTGCCCTCCCACAGGTGGAGTATTTCTCCCTTACTCGCGCACCAGCAGCGCTTTGCCTCCTCCTCCTCCACAGGGAGATGAGCCACAGGCCTGGCTGTGTGTGAGGGAGCAGCAGACCTGAGCAGAAAAAAAGCCAGTTTCATGGCACTGGGGCATCTGAATGGTCCAGCCCCTGTGGTTGGGTCTGTTCTCTGCAGCAGAGGGCTGTCACCAGGCCCCAGGTCTGAGGTTGCTCCTGTAGCTCTGAGGACCACTCCAAGGGCATCACAGTAACGATGCTCAGGTCCTAGGTGGGTCAGACCCCCCATGGATCGCAGCAGGAGGTTGGTAGGATTCCATAGTACACAAGGACACGGACACCTCGTTGCTCTGTTTTCATGAACGTCTTTATTACAAATTGCTACAAATCCCTACCTGTAAAACAACTACATGTTGCAAGAAACTACTAAGTTACCACTAGGAAAGCAAATATGGGCTTGTTATGCTTTCCCTAAATCTGCACCAATGAATACTATTTGAGGTGCTACTGGTACGACACTCATGAATCCACTTGGTGGAGGGCACAAGGCGGGGCACCTTCCCCTTCTTTCTTTGGGGCCAGTCATGATAGCTCTTGAGTAATGTGAACGTCATTGGGTAACCCTAACGACATGCCTCCAGACTGTGTTTCTGGCTTTTTCCAAGGGTAAACAACTAAGCAAAAGGGTACCAGAGGGCTGTTGGCGTAACTGCCTTGAATAGAGAGAACGTCAAATAGTTGTCTACCTTGCCTGGTCTCGCACAGGACCCTTCTGTTGTGGGGTTGCTGAGAGCCGAAGCAGAGCAGGTGCTGATGGCTGCCACAACGGTGCACCGGCAGCAATAGCGCGCTGACCTCCAAGTCCTCCAAGCTCAAGAGCTGTGTATTCCTGTGAGCAAAAAGTCAGGCAAAGGGGGCAGGAGACCTGCTTGGATGATCAAGGGGATCCTGGAGTGACTGAAATGGAAGAAGGAAGCATACATAATGTGGAAAAGGGGACAAACCACTTGGGAAGAATATAGGGACATTGTCATTGTCCGAGGATGCAGGGAAGCGACAGGGCAGTCCAAGGCCCATTTGGAGTTAAATCTTGCAAGGGGTGTCAAGGACAACAAAAAGGGCTGTTTCAAACACATCAGGTGCAGAAGGAAGACAAAGGAAAATGTGGGCCCACTGCTTAATGAGGTGGATGCCCTGGAGACAAAGGACAAAAGGAAGGCAGAATTACTGAATGCCTCCTTTGCTTCAGCCTTCACTGCTAAGACCAGCCCTCCGGAATCTCTAACCTTAGAGACAAGGGAGGAACTCTGGAGAAACAAGGACTTTCCCTTGGTTGAAGAGGATCAGCTCAGGGATCTCTTAGGCAAACCTGACACCCACAAGTCCATGGACCCCGATGGCATACGTCCATGAGTGCTGAGGGAGCTGGCGGATGTTACTGCTGGCCCACTCTCCATCATCTTTGAAAGGTCATGGAGAACAGGAGAGGTGCCTGAAGACTGGAAGAAAGCTCATGTCATGCCGCTCTTCAAAAAGGGCAAGAAGGAGGCCCCAGGCAACTACAGCCCGGTCAGCCTCACCTCCATCCCTGGAAAGGCGATGGAACAGCTCATCCTGGAGGTCATCTCCAGCATGTGGAGGAGAAGAAGGTGATCAGGAGTAGTCAGCAGGGGTTCACCAAGGGAAACCGTGCTCCACCAACTTGATAGCCTTCTATGATGGAGTGACTAGCTGAGTGGGTGAGGGAGAGCAGTGGGTGTTGTGTACCTTGACTTCAGCAAGGCTTTCAGCACTGTCTCCCATAACATCCTCACAGGCCAGCTCAGGAAGTGTGGGATGGATGAGTGGTCAGTGAGGTGGATTGTGAGCTGGCTGGATGGCAGAGTTCAGAGGGTTGTACTTAGTGGAGCAGAGTCTAGTTGGAGGCCTGTTTGTCAGCACTGCCATGTTCACCTACCTGAAGCCCCCCTCCATCTCTTCCCCATGCCTGGACCTGGCGGTTTCAGCTCTGTACTCAGTGTTGCCTCCAGCAGTGAAACCCTCTTCTACAGCACGAGGAACAAGGAGCTAAAGGAGGCACTGAGGATGTTATTCTAATATACAGCATTTCCCCATCAGTGAGGTACCTGCACATCTTCCTCACATATTCCCGGGCAAGGCAGAAACACCTTTGCTCATGTATTTCAAAATTGACTTTCATTCTTTGCAATATTCTTCCAATTAAAGTATTTTTTCTTAATCTCACTTGTTCTACCTTTTGTTGTTGTTGTTGTTGTTGTTTTGTTTTGTTTTTTAACCCAAAGAGCTCATGTACAAGTGCTGATAAGCTCTTTGTATTTAACAAAATAAAGGAACCAGCAGGTAGTCGTTTTTTTTCTGTGACTCTTGTTTCTCATGATTTCTCTTCAGGTACAGCAGAGGTTGTGGGATTTAAGAGCCCAGCTGCAATGTGGAGGAAAAGCAGAGATGTGGCTGAGGGACTCGAAGATTTTTCTGTGGTAGTCTGTACCAAAAAGTTCTCCTAGGCCTCTGAATTCAGTAAAAGAGATCAAGCATGAGAAGAGCATGTATTGAGAGGAAGGCCATGAAAAGCCACCAGGACAAGGGCCAGTTTCTGCCCCTGCAGGGGACTGACCCTGGGCAAGGCCCAGCTTGGGAAGCAGCCACAACGGACATTCTTGGTGGGCAGTGAGCTGGGCAGGAGGCAGCCGTGTGCCCTGGCAGCACAGGAGGGAAGGCTGAGGGGCACCTCACCGCAGCCTGCCAGGAGCTGTATGGACGTCAGGAAGAGCCCAGGGCCAGGCTCTACCCCGTGGTGCACAGGGAGCCCTCCTCCTGCCACGCCGCGTGCGGTGGCTGCAGCAGAGGGGACCCCCAGGCAGCCCCTGCATGGGGCTCTGCTACCCGCCTCGCCCCGGCCCTCTCCAGCGCCCTCCTTGCTGCTCTCTGATGCACGCCAGCACCTCCCCGTGCGTGCCGGCCAGCACGTCTGCTGAGGGCCAGTGCGGCTGCTGCAGGGGCAGGGAGCTCAGCATGGCCCTTGCAGCCCCCTGCCCTGGGACTGCCCCTCCCCTTGCCCTCGGCCCTGGCCTTGTCTCTGCTGGCAGGAGGGCTCTTGGCATGCGCTTCCTGGCCTCCCCTCGCCTGCGCACAGCTGCTGCCCACTCAGGCTGCTGGCACAAACGTGTCCTCACAAGCAGCACCACCCCTTGGGCTGCTTCTCCTGGCCTCCCGCAGCTACTGCCTTGGCTCCTTGTCTCTGCTGGGCCCCACCTCCTGCAGCGAATTGCATCCCTTGGCTGTCAGCTCCCTCTCCCCTGCCCTGTGGGGTGACAGAGCCAGGGTAGGGCTTGTTACCTTTATTTGATGTCGTTTTGTGAATTTGCATTGGTGATGGCACAAAAAGACGGCTCCTTCAGCAGTGATGTACATCCTTCTTCATGTTAGGACACAACTCAACGTCCTTCACTCTGCTTTATCTCACAGATGAACTGGATTAGGACTCCTTGATTACTCTGAGGCACAATGCAGTGCTTTTTGCCTTCTGACACTCCAGCACAATATGTGTGACTTTCCTTTACTCTGCGCATTGACCTGACGGGTCATTTCACATTTTTCACTTTCAAAACCTCAGTTGGACATGGACCATTTCCAAAGTGGGGCAAGCAGCCCTTTGCAGCCATTTGAAGCGTGCTGTACTTGAGTTTTGCAGCATGAGTTTGCTAAAGATGACCAAGGAAGGTAAATGCATGTTCAAGTGTCTAGCAGGAATAAGGGAAAGTATCATGGGATCCCAATGGCCGTTTCAAATGTAAGTCAATCCCAGGAACCCACTGAACTAGGGTGTTGTCTTTGAAGGGGTTTCCTGTGCTGGGCTGGGCTGCAGTTACAGGGACAAAGACCACTGCTGGCAGTGGAGGTGCCCTGGGAACTCCACCTGGCTCCACCTGATTTTCCCAAAGGGCTCCGGTTTCCTGCAGGACTTTTGTGACATCTGCCAGTTCAGGGAACTGCCTCAAACATAGCGGGGCCACAGGAGGTTTTCCTGGTTATGCTTATGGTCAGACAGCAAAGCTCTGCCTCAATACCCAGTAATTCTTTTAGTCCTTAACTAATAAAGCATCTACTCATCAGATCAAATGATTCAATCCCTTCTGTTAAATGTCTCACATGAAGTGTAATTTCTATCATGAAGAAATGTGAATTTCCATGATCTATATTCAGCACAGAAGAAGAAATACTGGTGTTCACCTGTACTTGCATTGTCATCGCTTTGTCTATCATGGTGTGCTCCCTCATCTTCCAGGCACAAAACCTGACTTGATTACACAGAACATGCTGAATGTCCCCTTTCCAGCTGCCTGTCTGGACTATGCACTTCCCATGGTTCTCCTGGTTTGCCCTCCCCTTACTCTTTGATCATTCAGACCGCTCTCACCAACCCAGTTGCTGCTTTGAGTTTCAGGGAGTTCCAGCTCGCCCATCTCTCAGCAGTCTGTCTAATGGTTTCCTTAGCAAGAAACGCATCGTTTCTCAATGAATTAGTATGATGAAGATTAATATTAACACTATTATTTTAAATTTCCTATTAATCAGTGTAAAATACATCTGGTACAGTCATCCTTTTGGGAAGGTAATCATCACTGGAGGCAAAAAAATGAGGAACTTGAACTTTGTTTTTTTTTTTTTTTTTTTTGAAAATTGCAGCATGATTTCCTATTGTATGTTTTTAAATAGGAAAAACCGTGCTCTTCCTACATAAGCAGGGCTTCAAAGGACGAACCCAAGACCAATATCTATAGGAAAATGATGCTCTAAACTGAAATGCAACAATATTCAGCCTTTAAAAGGAGGAAAGATTTCTATTAGATGCTCTTTGAAATCTTCCTCCTTAACTACACCATGTAAGCTCTCCAATTAGCTGCACAAGCCTTGAAGAAAACTGTGGGAGAGATATGGCTACTTAGGACTTTCTCTGTTTTAATGAGTTCCGTGGTGTATTTTAGTGCTGAGTTAGTGAAACTTGGGTACTGAGAGGAGAATGATGCAAGTGCTTGAGAAAGTAAAGTCAGAAGGAAAAGTTGAAGTGACTTGGAGTATTAATGGGCCCCACTGAGGGCTGTTACTAAGAAAGCCTCCCCAGGGACTTGTTAGGGCAGATAATTGGAGGCCATGATTGCAGACAGGCAAAGCGCTGTGCTGAGAAAAGTCTTGGTTGGTTTTGGTGAAGCAGAAGGGCCAAGGCCTGACCCCAGCCACTGGGAGGGGAGATCCTGCACCCCCACGTGTGGCTCAGGGCTCTTCTTGGGGTCTGTAGGATGTGGTGGGCAGTGTGATGCCACGAGAAGAACTTCATTATGACACCTCCCCACCCCTGCACAGGGTATCAAGGAAGCAGTGAGGCCCCATTGCAATGACTATATCTCGTCTCCTCAGAAGCTCTAGCCAAAGGGACAAAAACGTCAGGGCTGTTGGGGCCTTCCCTTCTTGCCAGCACCCTCTGCCTTCTCCTCTGCAGGCTTTTCTATGCTGTCCCACGCTTTGCCCTATTTCCTTATGGTGTTCTGCAGACACCCATCTCTGTCCACCACCTTACTCTCATCCCGGCATTTCCATCATCTCACCCATGTCTCGTCAACCCTCATCAGCTGTTCCTTGATGAACACAAAGCCTGGGTCTGATCATAAACTCTCTTTCGGTGACCTCTGTCACAACTGCGCAACCCTTTGAGGGACATTTCTTCCTCCTTGTGGCCAGTGCCAACCTTCCAAGGTGCAATTTGTGGCAGTTTTTTCTCTCCTGCTCTTTCCTACTACCAAAGAAAGCTCCATCAGGGTGGAAACCACTCCTGAAGTAGGCATCCCAACCCATCAGGCTCCTTGCGGCCTGTCAGCCAAGCAGACACAAGTCACCTCACCAGCATCTCCCAAGCCCTGGGCCTGCTGCTGGCCTTGCAGCTTCTTGGCTAGACACAGCCAAGCCTTGTGCCTCGTGCTGTGCAGTGCTGGACTCAAGCAGAAGGGACAGGACAACCCCTATGCGCGCCTTCTTTCTGTCTGGGTCCTCGTGGGGATGGAGGCAGAGGGGATCCCACAGTCAGCATGCCAAGCAGGGGCCTTCTGCGGGCCTAGCAGGGCCACTGGCAGATGTCAGCCCCAAAGTGCCGATCCCAGGGAGAAGCCAAGGGTGACGTGCCACCTACAGACAGAAGGGACCTCACAGTCCCTTTCCGTGACACGTTCCTGCTGCTGCCCTATGAGCTGCAGAGACAGAAGTGACCTCACAGTCACTGCCACAGTCACATTCCTCCTGCTGGGGCAGGACATCCTGAGGCAGAGCTGACTTAGCGGAGCCGTAGCTGACCTACAGAGCCCCCTCGGTACCTGTTTTTCACTTTCTGGGTTAGAGATCAAGCAAAGTTTTAGTGGGAGTGTTTTGTGTTCTGCTTGTGGTGTCAGGTCTGTGGTTAAGGTATGGCCAAGCTCTGTGGTTTACGGGTGTTTTAGGTCTGCCAAGATATCTAGGGTTAAATAGAGCATTTTAATGCTAGTGTTAAGGGAAGGCATTAGGGTTATCAAAAAAAAAAAAAAAAATGGATTCCTGTCAGTGTTGTAGTAGCATTTAGGTTTAGGGATTAAAATTCCTGGTTCAAGTAAGGTAAGGGCAATACATGATTCTTTTAAGTCAGTGTTACCGCAGCATCTACATTACATGAACCCTCTTACCTCTGTGAAATCATTAATTTCTGCTGGCCAAGCTCTTCTTCCCACCCCAAAATCTCACATCTCTCTTGTCCAGGCTGCTCCTGACCTCCCCATAGCTTATTGGGATCAGCTTTCTGATGATATTCTTGATCCCAGAGTATCTGTCTCACCTCTGTTGGCTACTCCATTCCTGAGAAGGAAGTGGCATTGTAATCAGGAGGGAAAAGGGCACAAAGGTCTTTAGGAGCATCGTGCACAATGTGCCCATCAGCTCTGAACCCCCACAAAATTACGCTTCCTACATATAATTTTTGTTTCCCCAAAGGTTTCTGTGGATCCAGGGTCCTTTTCCCAGGCCCTCACGCATGTTTTTGTTTCAGATGTGCAGGGATGGGATAAGGAAATCCAAGGCATGGATGGAACTGAGCTTATCAAGTGAAGCAAAGAATAACAGGAAAAGATTCTACAGATACATTGCTCAGAATAGAAAGGCCAAGGAGAGTGTACCCCCTCTGATGGATGAGAAGGGTGAACTGGTAATGACAGACATGGAGAAGGCTGAGGGACTCAACAACGTCTTCTCCTCAGTCTTCAGTGCCAGTCAGGCTTCCCAAGTCTTTCATTTCCCTGAACCCAGAGATGGAGGCTGGGGGGCAAAGTCCCACCAGCTGTAAGTGAAGAGCAGGTTTAGGAACACCTGATGAAACTAAACAAGTACAAGTCTAGGGGCCTAATGATTTGCATCCCAGGGTCCTGAGGGAACTGGCTGATGTAGTTGCCAAGCCTCTCTCCATCATATCTGAAGACTCCTGGCAGTCGGGTGAAGTCCCTGGTGACTGGGAAAAGGGAAACATCACTCCCCTTTTGATGAAGGGTAGAAAGGAGGACCCAGGGAACTCCAGAACAGTGACCCTCGCCTCAGTGCCTGGCAAGATCATGGAAAAGATCCTCCTGGAATCAATGTCAAGGCACATGCAAGACAAAGAAGTGATCTGAGACAGCCAACAGGGCTTCACCAAAGGGTAAATCGTGTTGGCCCAATCTGATGGCTTTCTACAATGGAGTGACCACATCAGACAACAAGGGAAGACCGACCGATGTCATCTAGTTGGAATTGTGTTGTCACAGTCTGCCATGACATCCTGGTCTCCAAATTGGAGAGAGATGCATTTGATGGGTACACCATTGGGTGGATATGGAGTTGGCTTGCAGGTCACACCCAGAGAGTAATGGTCAAGGGCTCTATGTCCAGGTGGAGGCTGGTGATGAGTGGTGTCCCTCAGGGTCTATCCTGAGACCGGTACTCTTTAATATCTTTATCAATGACAGGGACAGTGGGGTAGAGTGCACCCTCAGCAAGTGTGCAGATGACACCAAGCTGAGGGGTGTAGTGGATGCAACAGAGGAAGGGATGCCATCCAAAGGGTCCTGGACAAGCTTGAAATTTGGGCCCCTGTGAACCTAAGGAGGGTCAACAAGTCCAAGTGCAAGGTGCTGCACCTGGTCCGGGGAAATCCCAGCCATGGGGACAGGCTGGGAGAAGAACTCATTGAGAGCAGCCCTGCAGAGAAGGACTTGGGGGTTCTGCTGCATGAAAAGCTCGACATGAGCCAGCAGTGAGTGCTGGCAGCCCAGAAGGCCAAGTGCATCCTGGGCTGCATCAAGAGAGGAGTGGGCAGCAGGTGGAGGCAGGTGATTGTCCCCCTCTGCTCTGCCCTCGTGAGGCCCCACTTGGAGTCCTGCATCCAGGTTTGGGGCCCCCAGCACAAGAAGGATGTGGGCTGTTAGAGTGGTTCCAGAGGAGGGCCACAAAGATGATCAAGGGGCTGGAGCACCTCTCCTATGAAGAAAGGCTGAGAATGTTGGGGCTGTTCAGCCTACCAGAAGAGAAAGCTCCGGGGTTAAGCCGTTGCAGATTTTCAGTCCTTAAAGTGGTCTTATAAAGTGGATGGGGAAGGACTCTTTACTCAGGTAGATAATGGTAGGACAAGAGGAAGTGGTTTTAAGTTAAAAGGGGAGACTCAGATTAGAGGTTAGAAGGAAAATTTTCACTCAGGATAGTGAGGCACTGGAACAGGTTTTCCACAGTGGTAGTGGATGCCCCATCCCTGCAGGTCTTCAAGAGCAAGTTAGATGAAGTCCTGAGCAACCATGATCTACTGGGAGGTGTCACTGCCTATGGTAGGGGGGTTGGAACTAGATGATCTTTGAGGTGCTTTCCAGCCCAGACCATTCGATGATTCCATGATTCTATGACTGGTTAAAAATAATTTTAAAACTTGTTATGCAGAAGGATAAGAATAACATTATTTCTATCAATATAAAATGTTGTTAAAATAAAAATATACTTAAAGAAATCATTCTCTCATTTTCACAAAGAAAAAAAAAAAAAAAAAAAAAAAAAAAAACAGGTAGTCCTGTTAGGATTATTTCTAATATTACAGTGTGATAATAATTTTAATGACAAAAATGATATGATAATAATCAGAATACTGAAGTCATTATTGATGATGAAGAAGCATGTATAGAAATATTTTCCTCACTGCATCTTTGAGCTCCTGGTTCCTCATGCTGTAGATGAGGGGGTTCAGTGCTGGAGGCACCACTGAGTACAGAACTGCCACCACCAGGTCCCTTGACGGGGAATAGATGGAGGGAGGCTTCAGGTAGGCAAACATGGCAGTGCTAACAGTCATAGAGACCGCGGCCAGGTGAGGGAGGCACGTGGAAAAGGCTTTGTGCCGGCCCTGAGAAGAGGGCGTCGTCAGCAGAGCCCTGAAGATCTGCACATAGGACAACATAATAAAAACAAATCAAACAAATAATAAAGAAACACTAAACACAAGGAAGCGAGGTTCCCTGAGGTAGGCATCTGAGTAAGAGAGCTTGAGGATCTGGGGGATTTCACTGAATTGCCTTGGCAGAGGGGCAGGGAAAATGTAGTGGCCGTGTGCAGGACAGCATTGAGAAAGCCACTGCCCCAGGCAGCTGCTGCCATCTGGGCACAAGCTCTGCTGCCCAGGAGGATGAGGGCCTGGGCACCACGAGGGATGCAATACGAGCAGTGGTGTTGCTCACCAGGAACAAGGCCAGCTTCCTAGAGAGCTGCCTTACGAGGAGCATGGCCATCAAAAAGATCTGACTTAACATACTTAGCTCAGATTCAGTGAGATACCACACGGACAAGGGTCTAGAGTCAGCAGGAAAAGAGATACAGGTCTGGGAGATGCTAGGATACCCTGGTACAGAGAGGACCAAGGACATTGGCAAGGCTGAGAGTCCCAACAGTACCCAGGTCTTTGTGTCCATGGCTCTGGCTGTTGTCTCTGCCACTGAGGCCTAGGAGGAGACAGCTTATCGTTCAAGCACCAGGGCCTCATTGCCTCCTCGCCCCCACCCATGAACCAGGCAGGGCTCGGACCATTCTCCTGCACTTGCCCATGCACATCCCCATCTCCTACTGCCCCAGGAAGAGCCCTAAGCACTTTGTGACAGGAACAGATCTCCCTTCCCAGGGGCCAGGGGTCAAGGCCTGGCCCTTGTGCTTGGTCAAACACATCTAGATTTCCTACACATCAGTGTCACCTTCACATTGCCTTTGTCTCCCTGTCCTCACTGCCTCCAATGCTCTGCTCTAACGAGCTCCAAGGGAGGCTGTGTCAGTGCTGGCCCTCAGGGGGACACTGCAGGAAACTTGCCTCTCACTTGGACGCCTTGAGAGATGTCTTCAACTGTCTCTCAGTGCCTGAGGTTCGTGGGCTCCTCACCAAAGCCCCCCGAGGGGGGATTCCAATGCCTTGGGCTGGGCGTCTGGTGCTGAGCTGGGCTGGGCTCCTGGGACAGAGAGAGCTCCTGGCAAGAGAGCCGTGGTGCAGAGAGACAGCTCTGCCCAGGAGCAGCTCCTCTGCACAGCGCAGCAGGGCTGGGGGCTCTGACCGCAGCTGGCACGGGGAGAAATTAATGATTTCACAGAGGTAAGAGGATTCATGTAATGTTGATGCTGTGGTAACACTGACTTAAAACAGTCACATATGGCCCTTACCTTACTTGAACCAATAGTTTTAATCCCTAAACCTAAATGCTACTCCAACACTCTGACAGGAATCCATTTCTCTATGCTTGAACTCAAAGTATCACTTAAAGGAAAACTCAGGCCATACCCCTTTCCCTTACCTTTACTCTCTTGCTCACCCTGATCCCTTCCCTTAATACTAGTATTAAAATGCTCTGCTTAACCCTAGACTTCATGGCAGACCAGAAAAAACAACAACAACAACAACAACAACAAACATGAACAACAGAAATTACCTAACCACAGAACTGATACCCACAGAAGAACACCAAACATTCCCAGTAAAGTTTTTTCCACTCTCTAACCCAGAAAGGTGAGCCCTAGTTGCTTGGGAACCCTGCCACTGTAACTTTGCTTAAACTCTAACCCAGAAATTGAAAACCAAGTCCCTAGGGGACTAGAGAGAGGTCAGCTCTGCCTCAGGATGTCCTGCCCCAGCAGAAGGAATGTGACTGGGGCAGTGACTGTGAGGTCACTTCTGTCTCTGCAGCTCATAGGGCAGCAGCAGGAACGTGTCACGGAAAGGGACTGTGAGGTCCCTTCTGTCTGTAGGTGGCACGTCACCCTTGGCTTCTCCCTGGGATCGGCACTTTGGGGCTGACACCTGCCAGTGGCCCTGCTAGGCCAGCAGAAGGCCCCTGCTTGGCATGCTGACTGTGGGATCCCCTCTGCCTCCATCCCCACGAGGACCCAGACAGAAAGAAGGCGCGCATAGGGTTTGTCCTGTCCCTTCTGCTTGAGTCCAGCACTGGACAGCACGAGGCACAAGGCTTGGCTGTGTCTAGCCAAGAAGCTGCAAGGCCAGCAGCAGGCCCAGGGCTTGGGAGATGCTGGTGAGGTGACTTGTGTCTGCTTGGCTGACAGGCCGCAAGGAGCCTGATGGGTTGGGATGCCTACTTGAGGAGTGGTTTCCACCCTGATGGAGCTTTCTTTGCTAGTAGGAAAGAGCAGGAGAGAAAAACTGCCACAAAGTTCAACTTGGAAGGTTGGCACTGGCCATGAGGAAAACATGCTGCAATTTTCAAAAAAACAAAGCTCAAGTTCCTCATTTTTTTGCCTCCAGTGAAGTTTACCTTCCCATAAGGATGACTGTACATGATATATTTTACACTGATTAATAAGAAATTTTAAATAGTAGTGTTAATATTAACCCATATCATACTAATTCAATGAGAAACGATGAGGTTCTTGCTAAGGAAACCAGTAGACAAACTGCTGAGAGATGGGCGAGCTGGAACTCACTGAAACTCAAAGCAGCAACTGGGTTGGTGAGAGCGGTCTGAATGATCAAAGAGTAAGGGGAGGGCAAACCAGGAGAACCATGGGAAGTGCATGGGTCCAGACAGGCAGCTGGAAAGGGGACATTCAGCATGTTCTGTGTAATCAAGTCAGGTTTTGTGCCTGGAAGATGAGGGAGCACACCATGATAGACAAAGCGATGACAATGCAAGTACAGGTGAACACCAGTATTTCTTCTCCTGTGCTGAATATAGATCATGGAAATTCACATTTCTTCATGATAGAAATTACACTTCACGTGAGACTTTTTACGGAAGGGATTGAATCATTTGATCTGATGAGTAGATGCTTTATTAGTTAAGTACTAAAAGAAATACTGGGTATTCAGGCAGAACTTTGCTGTCTAACCATAAACATAACCAGGGAAACCTCCTGTGGCCCCGCTGTGTTTGAGGCACTTCGGTGAACCGGCAGATGTCAGAAAAGACCTGCAGGAGACCGGAGCCCTTTGGGAAGATCTGGTGGAGCCAGGTGGAGTTCTCCAGGCTGAGAAAAACTCAAGTGTAGCGTGCTTCAAATGGCTGAGGCAGAACCCATCAGCTTGCCCCACTTTGGAAATGGTCCCTGTCCAACTGAGGTTTTGAAAGTGAAAATGTGAAATGACCCGTCAGGTGAATGCGCAGAGTAAGGGAAAGTCACACATATTGTGCTGGAGTGTCAGAAGGCAAAAAGCATTGCATTGTGCCTCAGAGTAATCAAGGAGACCTAATCCAGTTCATCTGTGAGATAAAGCAGAGTGAAGGACGTTGAGTTGTGTCCTAACATGAAGAAGGATGTACATCACTGCTGAAGGAGCCGTCTTTTTGTGCCATCACCAATGCCAATTACACAAGAACTGTATCAAATAAAGGTAACAAGCCCCACCCTGGCTCTGTCACCCCACAGGGCAGGGGAGAGGGAGCTGACAGCCAAGGGATGCAATTCGGTACAGGAGGTGGGGCCCAGCAGAGACAAGGAGCCAAGTCAGTAGCTGCGGGAGGCCAGGAGAAGCAGCCCAAGGGGTGGTGCTGCTTGTGAGGACACGTTTGTGCCAGCAGCCTGAGTGGGCAGCAGCTGTGCGCAGGCGAGGGGAGGCCAGGAAGCGCATGCCAAGAGCCCTCCTGCCAGCAGAGACAAGGCCAGGGCCGAGGGCAAGGGGAGGGGCAGTCCCAGGGCAGGGGGCTGCAAGGGCCATGCTGAGCTCCCTGCCCCTGCAGCAGCCGCACTGGCCCTCAGCAGACGTGCTGGCCGGCACGCACGGGGAGGTGCTGGCGTGCATCAGAGAGCAGCAAGGAGGGCGCTGGAGAGGGCCGGGGCGAGGTGTGTGGCAGAGCCCCATGCAGGGGCTGGCTGGGGGTCCCCTCTGCTGCAGCCACTGCATGCAGCGTGGCAGGAGGAGGGCAGGCAGGGCTTGTGGCCACGGGACATAGCCTGGCCCTGGACGCTCCGTGAGTGCCGTGCAGGTCCTGGCAGGCTGCAGTGAGGGGACGAATGCCCTGGCCCCCTTCCTGCTCTGCCCAGGCCAGCAAGCGCCCACAGCGGCCTCCTGTCCCCTGCCCCTGCAGCTCTGGGCTCCCTTCCCCAGCCCTGGCTCTGCAGCACCAAGCCCTGCTGGGAGCCCTCCCCTGCATGCTGCCACCGCTCCCTGACGCTGCTGGTGCCCTCTGCCGGGCACTGCCCAGCCCAGCCCAGCCCCTGCCCACCTCTCCCCACCTCCCAGACCTCTCCCCAGCCCAGCAGCCCAGGCGGGCCTGGCCCTAGGGCAGTGCCCACAGTGCTGGCTCTGGGGCCAGCCACGGCTCAGGAGATGGAGGGCCATGAAGCTGCAGGAGCCCTGGTCTCCTGCCTGGGAGATCCCCAGCACAGAGTGCCTGTGCCCCGCAGGGCCAGCCCCGCTCCCCAGGCCAGCACAAGAGGCCTGGCCCAGGCACAGAGCAGCCTGCCCCGTTCAGGTGTCTGCACAAAGAGCTTTCCCTTTCTCCTTTACCCATCTGTGCAGGCCCAGAAATGCTGCCCTGCTCTTCCCCAGGGCCACCCCTGCTCCCAGAGAGCCTTGCCCAGGGCGGTGTGTCCGTGCTGGCCAGGCCGGCCATTGCTGCTTCCCTCCCCGTGCTCCCCACAGAGCCCCGAGCTGGCAGTGCTGGTCTTCAGAGCCAGGGGTCTGTGTCGCCCTGGCACCCCCAGGGGATTCCCCAATGCCCGTGCTGCTCAGGGTGGGCAGCAGACCCAAGTCAGTGGGGCTCTCTGCTGCTGAGCCCCTTTCCATCTGCCCTGGTGTCTCAGTAGCAGAGGGCAGTGCTTGGCAGGGCGCTGGGGTGTCTCTAAGAGCTGAAAGGGCAGGCAAGTGGTGTCCTAGATCCAGCTCGTGAGCTTTCAAAGGAGCTGTCCTGAGCCACAGTTGACTCTTGGGTAACTTTGCCTGCTGGCTCCTCACAACCCCTGCGGGCATGGCAGAGCCCTCCTTAACCCTTCGGCTCCTGATGTTCAGCTTTTCCTTGTAACGAAACGCTCTAACTTGTATCATCAATCATTAGATGTGGAACTCACTGCCAACCCATGCTTGCACACTGTCCCTGGAGATCAACTGACATCTCTTGGCACAACCAGATTCCTCTCCAAGATGCCATTTGCCATCAGACCCAGCAGCAGTGGGACAGTCCCAAGCAGATAATTCAAGGGCCAGTTACTGTTTGCTGGGCCATAGGCAAGCAAGAAGGCAGCTCCCAGTCCAGCCCTTGGTCCTTCACTGACCACTCGGGGGTTCTGATCCATTGTGAGGCCCAGAAAAGCAAGAGGTCTCTTCAGGAAGCAGCTCCTTGGGTGTATTCCTGAAACCAGGTTTGCAAGAGGTGTGCAGAGATATTGAAGAGATGCAACTGTAGGGATAACAGGACTGTCACTAAGGTACATGAGACCTCAAGACTAACACAGATACAAGAGCACAAGAAAACAGTGTGGAAGCAAAAAGAGAGCAGCAGTGAAAAGGCCACGTCCTGCTGCTGGCCATGGCCATAACTCCAGGGAAGCAGCAGCCCCGACCCGAAGGCAGCAGAGAGGCAGAGCCCAGCGGGCAGTGAGGGGCAGCCGCGAGGGCCAGCGGGGCTGCTCCTCCCTGTGGCAGCTGGGCTCTGGGCCCTGCGCCCCTCCTGCGTGCTGGGGCTGCTCCCCCAGCTCCAGACAAGGGAAGAAAGGGAAGCTGAGACCTATGAAATTCACAAGGTTTCCTCAGTAGGTGTAGGTACACAGGAAGCCAGCTTCTATAGGTAAATAATTGACAAGTAGGAGACTAAGAATAACATTATTTAATCAAAAGCATATTAATCGTATAAAATAATAATACAGGCATTTAATAACAAGAAATCTTGAAATTTTCTAACAAAAGCTGGGATTTCTAACTGTAGGCATATTATTATAGGTGAATTTGCTGAAGATATGTGTATTCAAGTAGTGTCCTCACTGAATCCCTTGGTTCCTGGTTCCTCAGGCTGTAGATGAGGGGGTTCACTGCTGGAGGTACCACCGAGTACAGGAATGACACCACCAGGTCCAGGGATGGGGAAGAGATGGAGGGGGGCTTCAGGTAGGCAGAAATGCCAGTGCTGACCATCAGGGAGACGACGGCCAGGTGAGGGAGGCACATAGAAAAGGCTTTGTGCCGGCCCTCCTCAGAGGGCATCCTCAGCACCAGCCTGAGGATCTGAATATAAGAAATAACAATGAAAATTGAACAACCAAATAATACAGAAATACTTATTACAAGTGCACCAAATTCCCTTTGATATTCATCTGAGCAGGAGAGCTTGAGGATCTGGGGGATTTCACAGAAGAACTGGTCCACAGCATTGCCTTGGCAGAGGGACAGGGAAAATGTAGTGGCCGTGTGCAGGACAGCATTGAGAAAGCCACTGCCCCAGGCAGCTGCTGCCATCTGGGCACAAGCTCTGCTGCCCACGAGGCTCCCGTAGTGCAGGGGTTTGCAGATGGCAACGTAGCGGTCGTAGGCCATGATGGTGAGAAGGGAATATTCTGCTACAACAAACAAGAGTAAAAAGAGGGCTTGGGCAGCACATCCTTGATAGGAGATGACCCTGGTGTCCCAGAGGGCATTGGCCATGGCTTTGGGGAGAGTGGTGGAGATGGATCCCAGGTCAAGGAGGGCGAGGTTGAGGAGGAAGAAGTACATGGGGGTGTGGAGGCAGTGGTCGCAGGTTACAGCAGTGAGGATGAGGCCGTTGCCCAGAAGGGCAGCCAGGTAGATGCCCAGGAAGAGCGCGAAGTGCAGGAGCTGCAGCTCGCGCGTGTCTGCGAATGCCAGCAGGAGGAACTCGCTCACAGAGCTGATGTTGGCCATTTTCTGACTTTACACGTGCTTTTCTGTTAAAGAGGAAAAGGCAGAAGAAAGTTAAAACAGATTTCTCTGAGGAAAACATATTGTATCTCTTATAGGATCTCCCAGCCTGAGCATCTCTTTGCAGGAGAACCTTTCTGCAGCTCTCTTGCTTGAGCTGCGGCTGGTGCTGGCTGAGAGTGGCACTGGGAGCAGGGGCTGCTGTGGGCTCCAGAGGATTTCTTCCTGCTGTGCAGCAGGAGGGAAGCAGGAACATGGGGGAAACTCAACTCCATTCGACTTGTCGGTTGTTGCAAACAAGTCATCTGAACACAGAGCTGAGCTGTAGGGATTTTGTTTGCTTTATTTTATCCCAGTAGCCCCTGTAATGCTTAGGATAGGTATTGAATTGGTTGAATGCCCTCACATTTCCTGTACACTCCTGCTGATATTTGATGGGAGTGTCCATTAGTGAAGACTGAGAAGAGCACTTCTGTCCACCAGTCCTGTTCTCAGCTGCCTTGTGTCGCCCCTCTCGGAGCTGCACTATCATCCCATTCAGGTGTTTCCCTGAGAAGAAACAGGAGAATGCTGCTGAGGGAGAAGGGCCACAGCAAGCCAGACGGAGCTTGGGAGCTTCTCCTCTTTCCATGGCTGCAGGAGCTGCGGGGCAGCTGGCAGAGAGCCCGGCATGGCCAGGCAGGGCAGGGTGTTCTGGGCTGACCGGGAGCACCTGGCTTAGGGCACTCCAAGGGGCTTCTGCCAGACTTCCTCACCTCGCAGTGCTATCCAGCAGGACTCCCAAAGCCTACTGCATTGCCCACTGGCCTCCCAGGAACAAGACCCAGCAGGAGACCCTTCCAGGACGTGCAGCTGCATGGCCCTGCAGCCAGAGACTTCCCTTGTCAAGGGCTGTGCAGATTTCTCCTGCAGGCAGCTCTCAGCATCCTCCCACTGACAAGTGCCTCCAAGCCCTCTCTCCTTGTCTCCTCTCCCCGTGCCACCTGTGGTCAGAGCCCCCAGCCCTGCTGCGCTGTGCAGAGGAGCTGCTCGTGGGCAGAGCTGTCTCTCTGCACCACGGCTCTCTTGCCAGGAGCTCTCTCTGTCCCAGGAGCCCGGCCCAGCTCAGCACCAGACGCCCAGACCAAGGCATTGCAATCCCCCCTCGGGGGCTTTGGTGAGGAGCCCACGAACCTCAGGCACTGGGAGACAATTGAGGAAATCTCTCCAGAAGTCCAAGTCAGAGGCAAGTTTCCTGCAGTGTCCCCCTGAGGGCCAGCAGACACAGACACAGACACAGATTTCTAGGTTGGAAGAGACCTCAAGATCATCGAGTCCAACCTCCGACCTAACACTAAGCACTGCACTAAACCATATCGCTAAGCTCTACATCTAAACGTCTTTTAAAGACCTCCAGGGATGGTGACTCCACCACCTCCCTGGGCAGCCCGTTCCAATGCTTAATAACCCTTTCGGTAAAGAAGTACTTCCTAACATCCAACCTAAAACTCCCCTGTCGCAACTTTCGCCCATTCCCCCTCGTCCTGTCACCAGGCACGTGGGACAACAGACCAACCCCCACCTCTCTACAGCCTCCTTTAAGGTAACTGTAGAGAGCGATAAGGTCGCCCCTGAGCCTCCTCTTCCCCAGGCTGAACAAGCCCAGCTCCCTCAGCCGCTCCTCGTAAGACTTGTTCTCCAGACCCCTCACCAGCTTGGTCGCCCTTCTCTGGACTCGCTCGAGCACGTCCATGTCCTTCCTGTAGCAAGGGGCCCAAAACTGAACACAGTACTCGAGGTGCGGCCTCACCAGAGCCGAGTACAGGGGGACAATCACTTCCCTAGACCTGCTGGCCACGCTGCTTCTTATACAAGCCAGGATGCTGTTGGCCTTCTTGGCCACCTGAGCACACTGCTGGCTCATATTCAGCCAACTATCAACCAATACTCCCAGGTCCTTCTCGGTCAGGCAGCATTCCAGCCACTCATCTCCCAGCCTGTAGCGCTGCTTGGGGTTGTTGCGCCCCAGGTGCAGGACCCGGCACTTGGCCTTGTTGAACTTCATACAGTTGACCTCAGCCCATCGCTCCAGCCTATCCAGATCCTCCTGCAGAGCCTTCCTTCCCTCGAGCAGATCGACACACGCACTTAGCTTGGTGTCACCTGCAAACTTACTGAGGGTGCACTGGACGCCCTCATCCAGATCATCGATAAAGATATTAAAGAGGACCGGCCCCAGTACCGAGCCCTGGGGGACACCACTAGTGACCAGCCTCCAACCAGATTTGACTCCATTCACCACAACTCTCTGGGCCCGGCTATCCAGCCAGTTTCTAACCCAACGAAGCGTATGCCAGTCCAAGCCCCGAGCAGCCAGTTTCTCGAGGAGAATGTTGTGGGGAACGGTGTCAAAAGCCTTACTGAGGTCAAGGTAAACCACATCCACAGCCTTTCCCTCATCCACCAAGCGCGTCACTTGGTCATAGAAGGAGATCAGGTTCGTCAAGCAGGACCTGCCTTTCATAAACCCATGCTGACTGGGCCTGATCGCCTGCTTGCCCTGCAGTTGCCGCGTGATGACCCTCAAGATAATCTGCTCCATGAGCTTTCCTGGCACTGAGGTCAAACTGACAGGCCTAGAGTTCCCCGGGTCTGCCCTCCGGCCCTTCTTATAGATGGGCGTCACATTGGCTAGCCGCCAGTCAACTGGGACCTCCCCCGATAGCCAGGACTGCCGATAAATGATGGAAAGCGGCTCGGCCAGCTCCTCCGCCAGTTCTCTCAGTACCCTCGGGTGCATCCCATCCGGCCCCATTGACTTGCGCACATCCAAGCTCCGTAGCAGGTCGCCAACCATTTCCTCATGAATAGCGAAGGCCACATCCTGCTCCCCATGCCCTTACACCAGCTCAGGGCACTGGGTATCCAGAGAACAACCGGTATTGCCGCTAAAGACTGAGGCAAAGGCGGCATTAAGCACCTCAGCCTTTTCCTCATCCTTAGTAACTAGGTTTCCCCTCGCATCCAGTAAAGGATGGAGATTCTCCTTAGTCCTCCGTTTCGCGTTGATATATTTGTAAAAGGATTTTTTGTTGTCTTTAACGGCAGTAGCCTGGTTGAGCTCCAGATGAGCTTTGGCCTCTCTAATTTTCTCCCTGCATGTGCACAAGAGATCCTGATGCAGGCTGGCCAGGGTCAGGGGGACCAATGCTCAGGGACAGGTTGAGCATCGGTGAGGGGCTTCTCAGCAATTGCATGGTGCATCACTTGCTTTGTACATATTATTATTATTTTTGTTATTATTGTTATTATTACTATTTTAACTTCCTTTTCTGTCTTTTCAAATTTTAAATCATTCATTATTGTCAGGACCCTTGTGCTAGATGAAACAAATACACTTTGTCTACACATCAGGGTCACCTTCACACTGCCCTTGTCTCCTTGTCCTCACTGCCTCCAATGCTCTGCTCTAACGAGCTCCAAGGGAGGCTGTGTCAGTGCTGGCCCTCAGGGGGACACTGCAGGAAACTTGCCTCTCACTTGGACTTCTGGAGAGATGTCTTCAATTGTCTCTCAGTGCCTGAGGTTCGTGGGCTCCTCCCCAAAGCCCCCCGAGGGGGGATTCCAACGTCTTGGGCTGGGCGTCTGGTGCTGAGCTGGGCCGGGCTCCTGGGACAGAGAGAGCTCCTGGCAAGAGGGCCGTGGTGCAGAGAGACAGCTCTGCCCAGGAGCAGCTCCTCTGCACAGCGCAGCAGGGCTGGGGGCTCTGACCGCAGCTGGCACGGGGAGAGGAGACAAGGAGAGAGGGCTTGGAGGCACTTGGCAGTGGGAAGATGCTGAGAGCTGCCTACAGGAGAAATCTGCACAGCCCTTGACAAGGGAAGTCTCTGGCTGCAGGGCCACGCAGCTGCACGTCCTGGAAGGGTCTCCTGCTGGGTGTTGTTTCTGGGAGGGCAGTGGGCAATGCAGTAGGCTTTGGGAGTCCTGCTGGATAGCACTGCGAGGTGAGGAAGTCTGGCAGAAGCCCCTCGGAGTGCCCTAAGCCAGGGGCCCCCGGTCAGCCCAGAACACCCTGCCCTGCCTGGCCATGCCGGGCTCTCTGCCAGTGGCCCCGCAGCTCCTGCAGCCATGGAAAGAGGAGAAGCTCCCAAGCTCCGTCTGGCTTGCTGTGGCCCTTCTCCCTCAGCAGCATTCTCCTGTTTCTTCTCAGGGAAACACCTGAATGGGATGATAGTGCAGCTCCGAGAGGGGCGACACAAGGCAGCTGAGAACAGGACTGGTGGACAGAAGTGCTCTTCTCAGTCTTCACTAATGGACACTCCCATCAAATATCAGCAGGAGTGTACAGGAAATGTGAGGGCATTCAACCAATTCAATACCTATCCTAAGCATTACAGGGGCTACTGGGATAAAATAAAGCAAACAAAATCCCTACAGTTCAGCTCTGTGTTCAGATGACTTGTTTGCAACAACTGACAAGTCAAATGGAGTTGAGTTTCCCCCATGTTCCTGCTTCCCTCCTGCTGCACAGCAGGAAGGACTCCTCTGGAGCTCACAGCAGCCCCTGCTCCCAGTGCCACTCTCAGCCAGCACCAGCCGTTTGTTTGCAGCAACCTGCAAGTTTGAGGAGGAGAGCTGCAGAAAGATTCTCCTTAACAGAGACAGGCTTGGACTGGGGGTGCTGTTAGGCTTGCAATAGGTTTTCCTCAGAGAAGTCTCTTCTAACTTTTTTCTGCCTTCTCCTCTCCAACAGACAACTGTGCCCAATGTCAGGAAATGCCCAACAGCAGCTCTGTGAGCGAGTTCCTCCTGCTGCCATTCGCAGACACGCGCGAGCTGCAGCTCCTGCACTTCGCGCTCTTCCTGGGCATCTACCTGGCTGCCCTCCTGGGCAACGGCCTCATCCTCACCGCCGTAGCCTGCCACCACCGCCTCCACACCCCCATGTACTTCTTCCTCCTCAACCTTGCCCTCCTCGACCTGGGCTGCATCTCCACCACTCTCCCCAAAGCCATGGCCAATGCCCTCTGGGACACCAGGGCCATCTCCTATCAAGGGTGTGCCGCACAGGTCTTCTTTTTTGTTTTCTTCATTGGAGCGGAGTATTGTTTTCTCACCATCATGGCCTACGACCGCTACGTTGCCATCTGCAAGCCCCTGCACTACGGGAGCCTCGTGGGCAGCAGAGCTTGTGCCCAGATGGCAGCAGCTGCCTGGGGCAGTGGCTTTCTCAATGCTGTCCTGCACACGGCCACTACATTTTCCCTGCCCCTCTGCCAAGGTAATGAGCTTGATCAGTTCTTCTGTGAGCTTCCTCAAATCCTCAAGCTCTCCTGCTCAGAGTCATTCCTCAGGGAGGTTGGGCTTATTGTAGTTAGTGTCTGTTTAGCATTTGCTTGTTTTGTTTTCATTGTGCTGTCCTATGTGCAGATCCTCAGAACCGTGCTGAAGATCCCCTCTTCTCAGGGCCGGCACAAAGCCTTTTCCACGTGCCTCCCTCACCTGGCCGTGGTCTCCCTATTTATCAGTACTGGCATGTTTGCCTACCTGAAGCCCCCCTCCATCTCCTCCCCATCCCCAGACCTGGTTGTGGCAGTTCTGTACTCTGTGGTTCCTGCTGCCATGAACCCCCTCATCTACAGCATGAGAAACAAGGAGCTCAAGGATGCATTGAGGAAACTCTTTGGATACATTTCTTCATCATTAATAATGGGCGCAAAGTCCTAACAGGACTCTTTATTTTTTTTTTTTCTTTTTTCTGAATAAGTGTTAGAACACTCTTACTTTACTTTTATACTATTTTCTGAACATTGTGATTTTCATTCAGAAATGATCTACTTAGTATCCTATGTGTTTATCATTCTATTTTTGAACCAAGTATCTCGTGTACTTATGGAAGTGGGCTTCCCGTTTAGACAAAGACAAAAAAGAGTCGAGCAGAAATTCATTGGTCTCAGCTTCCATCCCTTCCCATCTTTTCTGAAGCTGGGGGAGCAGCCCCAGCACGCAGGAGGGGCGCAGGGCCCAGAGCCCAGCTGCCACAGGGAGGAGCAGCCCCGCTGGCCCTCGCGGCTGCCCCTCACTGCCCGCTGGGCTCTGCCTCTCTGCTGCCTTCGGGTTGGGGCTGCTGCTTCCCTGGAGCCATGGCCATGGCCAGCAGCAGGACGTGGCCTTTTCACTGCTGCTCTCTTCTGGCTTCCACATTGTGCTTCTTGTATTTGGATAAGCCCTGAGATCTCATGTATGTTGGTGACAGTCCTGTTATCTCTACATCGGCATCTCTTCAATATCTCTGCACGCCTCTTGCAAACCTGGTTTCAGGAATACACCCAAGGAGCTGTTTCCTGAACAGACCTCTTGCTTTTCTGGGCCTCACAATGGATCAGAACCCCCAGTGGTCAGTGAAGGACCAAGGGCTGCACTGGGAGCTGCCTTCTTGCTTGCCTATGGCTCAGCAAACAGTAACTGGCCCTTGAATTATCTGCTTGGGACTGTCCCAGTGGTGCTGGGTCTGATGGCAAATGGCATCCTGGAGAGGAATCTGGAGCTGCTCTGTGCCTGGGCCAGGCCTCTTGTGCTGGTGCGGGGAGCGGGGCTGGCCCTGCGGGGCACAGGCACTCTGGGCTGGGGATCTCCCAGGCAGGAGACCAGGGCTCCTGCAGCTTCACGGCCCTCCATCTCCTGAGCCGTGGCTGGCCCCAGCCCGGGGGCTGCTGGGGACGCCCAGAGCCGCCTTTGTCCCAGCAGCTGCGGTGCCTTGCGAGGGGCTGGGGCTGTGGTGGCCGTGCCCAGAGCCCTGCAGCAGCCTGCGGTGGGCACTGCCCTGGGGCCAGCCCCGCCTGGGCTGCTGGGCTGGGGAGAGGTCCGGGAGGTGGGGAGAGGTGGGCAGGGGCTGCGCTGGGCTGGGCAGTGCCCGGCAGAGGGCACCAGCAGCGTCAGGGAGCGGTGGCAGCATTCAGGGGAGGGCTCCCAGCAGGGCTTGGTGCTGCAGAGCCAGGGCTGGGGAAGGGAGCCCAGAGCTGCAGGGGCAGGGGACAGGAGGCCACTCTGGGCCCTTGCTGGCCTGGGCAGAGCAGGAAGGGGGCCCAGGCCATTCGTCCCCTCACCGCAGCCTGCCACGACCTGCACGGTGCTCACGGAGCATCCAGGGCCAGGCTCTGCCCTGTGGTGCGCAGGGAGAGGGCAAAGCCTCTCTGAAAAAGAGGCTGAAACTGAAAAAGGTCCCTCTGCTGCCCTGTGGTATGACAGGGCCAGGGTGGGACAGCTTACCTTTATTTGATGTAGTTCTTGTGTAATTTGCATTGGTGATGGCACAAAAAGACAGTTCCTTCAGCAGTGATGTACATCCTTCTTCATGTTAGGACACAACTCAACGTCCTTCACTCTGCTTTATCTCACAGATGAACTGGATTAGGTCTCCTTGAGTATTCTGAGGCACAATGCAGTGCTTTTTGCCTTCTGACACTCCAGCACAATATGTGTGACTTTCCCTTACTCTGCGCATTGACCTGACGGGTCATTTCACACTTTTCACTTTCATATCCCTAGTTGGAAGGGGATAATTCCGAAAGTGGGGCAAGCTGATGGATTCTGCCTCAGCCATTTGAAGCATGGTATACTTGAGTTTTTCAGCCTGAGTTTGCTAGATGACCCAGGAAGATGACCCAGGAAGGTAAATGGATGTTGAAGTGTCTAGCAGAACTAAGGGAGAGTATCATGGGTTTCCAATGGCCATTTCAAATATAGGTCAACCCCAGGAACCCACTGGAGAAGAGGTTTGTCTTTGAAGGGGTTTCCTGTGCTGGGCTGGGCTGCAGTTACAGGGACAAAGACCACTGCTGGCAGTGGAGGTGCCCTGGGAACCCCATCTATCTCCACCTGAATCCCTCAAGGGGCTCTGGTCTCCTGCAGGTCCTTTCTGAAAGCTGACAGTCCATGGAAGTACCTCAAATACAAAGGGGTCTCTGGTGGTTTTCCCTGATTGCTTATGCTCAGACAGCAAACCTCTGCCTCAATACCCAGTAATTTTTTTAAGTCCTTAACTAATAAAGCAACTAGTCGTCAGCTCAAATGATTCAATCCCTTCTGTGAAATGTCTCACATGAATGATAATTTCTATCATGAAGAAATGTCAATTTTCAGGATGTATATTCATGGCAGTAGAAGAAATGCTTGTGTACACCTGTACTTGCTTTGTCATCGCTTTGTCTATCATGGTGTGCTCCCTCATCTTCCAGGCTCAAAACCTGACTTGATTACACAGAACATGCTGAATGTCCCCTTTCCAGCTGCCTGTCTGGACCCATGCACTTCCCATGGTTCTCCTGCTTTGCCCTCCCCTTACTCTTTGATCATTCAGACCGCTCTCACCAACCCAGTTGCTGCTTTGAGTTTCAGGGAGTTCCAGCTCGCCCATCTCTCAGCAGTCTGTCTAATGGTTTCCGTAGCAAGAAATTCATCGCTTCTCATTGAATTAGTATGATATGGATTAATATTAACACAATTATTTTAAATTTCCTATTAATCAGTGTAAAATAGAGCATGTACAGTCATCCTTTTGGGAAGGTAAACATCACTGGAGGCAAAAAAATGAGGAACTTGAACATTTTTTTATTTTTTTTTGAAAATTGCAGCATGATTTCCTGTTGTTTGTTTTTACATAGGAAAAACCCTGCTCTTCCTACCTAAGCAGGGCTACAAAGCAGTAACCCTTGACCAATATCTATAGGAAAATGATGCTCCAAACTGAAATGCAACAAAATTCAGCCTTTAAAATGAGGAAAGATTTCTATTAGATGCTCTTTGAAATCTTCCTCCTTAACTACACCATGAAAGTTCTCCAATTAGCTGAACAAGTCTTGAAGACATGATGAAAACTGTGGGAGAGATATGGCTGTTTAGGACTTTCTCTGTTTTAATGAGTTCCGTGGTGTATTTTAGTGCTGAGTCAGTGAAACTTGGGTAGTGAGAGGAGAATGATGCAAGTGCTTGAGAAAGTAAAGTCAGATGGAAAAGTTGAAGTGATTTGGAGTATTAACGGGCCCCACTGAGGGCTGTTACTAAGAAAGCCTCCCCAGGGACTTGTTAGGGCAGATAACTGGAGGCCATGATTGCAGACAGGAACAGGCACTGCGCTGAGAAAAGTCTTGGTTGGTTTTGGTGAAGCAGAAGGGCCAAGGCCTGACCCCAGCCACTGGGAGGGGAGATCCTGCACCCCCACGTCTGGCTCAGGGCTCTTCTTGGGGTCTGTATGATGTGGTGGGCAGTGTGATGCCACGAGAAGAACTTCATTATGACACCTCCCCACCCCTGCACAGGGTATCAAGGAAGCAGTGAGGCCCCATTGCAATGACTATATCTCGTTTCCTCAGAAGCTCTTGCCAAAGGGACAAAAACGTCAGGGCTGTTCGGGCCTTCCATTCTTGCCAGCACCCTCTGCCTTCTCCTCTGCAGGCTTTCCTCTGCTGTCCCGCTCTTTGCCCTATTTCCTTGAAGTCTGCAGACACCCATCTCTGTTCACCACCTTGCTCTCATCCTGGCATTTCCATCATTTCACCAATGTCTCATCAACCCTCACCAGCCGTTCCTTGAAACACAAAGCTAGGGTCTGATCTTTGAGTGACCTCTGTAACTACAGCACTTCTCTTTGAGGGACATTTCTTCCTCCTCGCGGCCCTTCCAAGGTGCACTTTGTGGCAGTTTCTCTCCTGCTCTTTGCTACTACCAAAGAAAGCTCCATCAGGGTGGAAACCACTCCTGAAGCAGGCATCCCAACCCATCAGGCTCCTTGCAGACAGAAGTCACCTCACCAGCATCTCCCAAGCCCTGGGCCTGCTGCTGGCCTTGCAGCTTCTTGGCTAGACACAGCCAAGCCTTGTGCCTCGTGCTGTGCAGTGCCGGACTCAAGCAGAAGGGACAGGACAAGCCCTATGTGCGCCTTCTTTCTGTCTGGGTCCTCGTGGGGATGGAGGCAGAGGGGATCCCACAGTCAGCATGCCAAGCAGGGGCCTTCTGCTGGCCTAGCAGGGCCACTGGCACATGTCAGCCCCAAAGTGCCGATCCCAGGGAGAAGCCAAGGGTGACGTGCCACCTACAGACAGAAGGGACCTCACAGTCCCTGTCCGTGACACGTTCCTGCTGCTGCCCTATGAGCTGCAGAGACAGAAGGGACCTCACAGTCACTGCCCCAGTCACATTCCTCCTGCTGGGGCAGGACATCCTGAGGCAGAGCTGAGCTCATCAGAGCATTCCCACCCATCTCCTCCTTGTGGCCCACAAGCTGATCAGATCCATGGCCCATCACATTTATCTGTGAATGCCATGTGACTGCAGAGAAGTCTCACAATTCCTGCCTTGCCCCAAGGGGCCAAGCACCTAAAGATTTGGGTTAGGAGTGGGGCTGAAGGTGAGGAGGTTAATGCACAGGAACAGGGGCTTTATGTGTTAGGTTTTCATGAATGGGATTAGGGACTAGGTCTCATATTTGTGGGTGAGAGCTTAAGCAAATATTGAGTGGGAGGGTTTGGTGTTCTGCTTGGTGTGTCAGGTGTGTGGTTAGGGTATGGAAAAGCCTTGTGATTTAGGGTTTTGTTTAGTTCTTCCAAGAAGTCTAGGCTTAAATAGAGCATTTAAATCTAGTGTTAAGGGTAGGGATCAAGGTAAGCAAGAGAGTAATGGTAAGGGAAAGGGGCTATGGGCATAGTTTTGGCTTCAGTACAGACTTTGAGCTCAGGCATAAGAGCAGTGGATTCCTGTCAGGGTGTGGAGTAGCATTTAAATTTAGGGATTAAGTTTACTGGTTGAAGCCGGTGAAGGGCCTCATGTGACTATTTTAAGTCACAGTTACAACAGCATCAGCAAAAACCTGAACCTTCTTACCTCTACAAAATCCTTAATTTCTGCTGGCCAAGCCCCTATTCCCTCCTCCAAATCTCACATTTCTCCTGTCCTGGGTTTCTCCTCACCTGCCCATATCAGTCATCTTCTTAGGGGCATGTTGATGATGGCTTTCATGATCTCAGCTTATCCATCACACCTCTGTTGGCTACTCTATTTCTGAGAAAAGTGGCACTTAAGACACGATGGAAAAGGACACAAAAGTCCATCAGAGCACCCTGCACAATGTGCCCAGCAGCTCTGCACCTCCAGAAATGTGCTGTTCCTGCCCACAAGTTTTCTTTCCAGAATGGCTCCTATGGATCCAGGGTAACTTTTCCCAAGCCCTCACTTCCCCAGGCCACACCACTCTTGCCCGCAGGCCCCACGTGTCTCTCCAACCCTCCCCTCTTCCCCTGCAGTAGTGGCACCTCGCCGCAGCAGGTTGGTGCATCTCCAGGCTCAGGGGTGTTTCCTGAGGGCCTGCCCCGTGTGGGGAGTGGTGGGGAGGAAGAGAGCAAGGTCAGCTCCTGGGGCATGGCTGAGCACAGCCCAGCCATCCCGCACCGCGGGCAGGCCCCTTCTGCCAGGCTGAGGCACACACGCAAGGTGGACACTTCTCCATCAGCCCAGCTTCGCACAGGGCCCTTCAGCCCTGCCCCTGTCCTGGGACTCTCCTCCTCCTCCTCCACCCACAGACATACATTGCTTTCCATTTGGGGACGCAGGCAGGACTTTAAGGATCTGCTAAAGCCCTGAATTTCCATGTTTTTCATAGTCCTCCTGGCTATTCCCACTGCCTAGCCCTGCCTTCCAGGCGGAACTCAGTAACGTGGTGCTCAGCAATGAATAATGGGGTCATCTTTCCAAGGGAGGGTAGAAATTTCTCGGGGGCAGGCTGCAGAGATGATGAAGTATTGCATCTTCATCAAGGCTTTAAAAAAGGTCTCCACAATTACTCTGCAGTCTTATGGGCCTTCACCTGCTGGCTCTTCACGGCCTTCCCTGGCGTTGCAGAGCCCTCCTTAGCCCCTGGACACCTCAGATTCGCTTTTCCCCCTAAAAGACTCTTCCTTGGATGGTCACTCATTTTAAGAGCTCCTAATCACTGCCCACTGAGCACATTGTCCCTGCAGATCCCCTGACATCTCCTGCCAGCTCCAGATTCCTCTCCAGGCTGGAATCTGCCATCAGCCCCACTGCAGGGGGAGCAGTCCCAACCCCTTGGCTCTATTCCTGATAGCACATTTGGAAGAGGTGCCCAGGCTTCTGGCTTTGCCCTGAGCAGCCCCTCTTGTTACTGTGGTGCTAGCAGGGTGGCCAGCTGTGACCCAGGGCTGCACAGTGCCTGCTGCTGCCTGCAGCCACAGGGATGTCACTGCAGAGACAACAGGACTGTCCCCAAGGTACATGAGACCTCATGACTAACACAGATACAAGAGCACAAGAAAACAATGAGGAACCAAAAAGAGAGCAGCAGTGAAAAGGCCACGTCCTGCTGCTGGCCATGGCCATGGCTCCAGGGAAGCAGCAGGGGCCCTGAGCCCCTCCTGCGTGCTGGGGCTGCTCCCCCAGCTCCAGAGGAGATAGGAGGAGACAGCAGCTGAGACCAATGTAGTTCGCATGGTTGTTTTATTGTGTTTATCTGCATGGTAAGCCTGCTTCTTTAGGTAGATTTGATGATTGGGTCACTGTAAATCAAAAAAATGTAACGTTACAGGTTGAGGTTAACATTATTTAAGTCAAAACAACTTGGAGAAAATATTTATAAAGAAATATAATAACAAAAAATTCTCCTCACACTGTCTGAAATAATCAGGAAAATCAAAGTCATTATTGATTCCGAAGAAGCATGTATCCATAGAGTTTCCTTACTGCATCCCTGAGCTCCTGGTTCCTCATGCTGTAGATGAGGGGGTTCACTGATGAAGGAACAACTGAGTAGAGAACTGCCACAATAAGATCCAAAGATGGGGAGGAGATGGAGGGGGGCTTCAGGTAGGCAACCATGGCAGTGCTGAGAAACAGGGAGACCACGGCCAGGTGAGGGAGGCACGTGGAAAAGGCTTTGTGCCGGCCCTGAGAAGAGGGCATCCTCAGCACTGCCCTGAAGATCTGAATATAGGAGAAAACAATGAAAACAAAACAGCCAAAGGCTAAAGAAACACTACACACAAGTGCCACAGCTTCCCTGAGGTAGGCATCTGAGCAGGAGAGCTTGAGGATGTGGGGGATCTCACAGAAGAACTGGTCCACAGCATTGCCTTGGCAGAGGGGCAGGGAAAATGTCGTGGCCGTGTGCAGGACAGCATTGAGAAAGCCACTGCCCCAGGCAGCTGCTGCCATCTGGGCACAAGCTCTGCTGCCCACGAGGCTCCCGTAGTGCAGGGGCTTGCAGATGGCAACGTAGCGGTCGTAGGCCATGACGGTGAGAAGTGAATACTCTGCTTCAACCAAGAAAGCAACAAAAAAGACCTGTGCAGCACATCCTTGATAGGAGATGGCCCTGGTGTCCCAGAGGGCATTGGCCATGGCTTTGGGGAGAGTGGTGGAGACGCAGCCCAGGTCGAGGAGGGCGAGGTTGAGGAGGAAGAAGTACATGGGGGTGTGGAGGCGGTGGTGGCAGGCTACGGCGATGAGGATGAGGCCGTTGCCCAGGAGGGCAGCCAGGTAGATGCCCAGGAAGAGCCTGAAGAGCAGGAGCTGCAGCTCCCGCGTGTCTGCGAATGGCAGCAGGAGGAACTCACTCACAGAGCTGCTGTTGGGCATTTGCTGACATTGGACACAGCTGTCTGTTGGAGAGGATAAGGCGAAACAAAGTTAGAACAGACGTCAAAGAGGAAAACCTATTGCCAGTTTTGGAGCACCCCCCAGCCTGAGCGTCTCTCTTTGCAGGAGAACCTTTCTGCAGCTCTCCTGCTTGAGCTGCGGCTGGTGCTGGCTGAGAGTGGCACTGGGAGCAGGGGCTGCTGTGGGCTCCAGAGGAGTCCTTCCTGCTGTGCAGCAGGAGGGAGGCAGGAACATGAGGGAACTCAAGTTCAGTCCACTGAAGTTCAGTCCATTGATCAGGTCAATGAAATTCGCAGTGCTGTTTCAAACAATGCACCCCAATGCAGAACAGAGCCGCAGATGCCACTGCTGAACACTCCTGTTCTCAGCTGCCCTGTGTCACCCCTCTGTGAACTGCAGGACCGTCCCGCTCAGGTGTTTCCCTGAGAAGAAACTGGAGACAGCTGAGAGCAGAGAAGCCCCAGTCCAAGTGCAGCTGGGCAGAATCCTCACCTTGTGTTGCATGAGCAGGGTCTCAGCTCTTTCCTCCTAGCCAGGGCTGCTGAGGCCTCACTCCAGCTGCACACAGACAGCCATCCAGCAGCACAGGCATGGCCTTAGAACAGAGGTGTCTCTTCCTTAGGGCACCTGGATAACACAAGGATGCCACGAGAGAGCTGCATCCTGCTGGAGAGAAGCCTGCAGACCAGGAGGATGCCCCACAGACAGAGCTGGATATTCACAAACTGGGGTGTCCCAATATCCAGTCTGTATCCCCTGCAATTTCTGGAGGAGGCTTGGCCACCTCACTCTTGGCTGACCAGGGGCAGCTGGATTATGACACTCCGAGGGGCTTCTGCCAGACTTCCTCACCTCGCAGTGCCATCCAGCAGGACTCTCAAAGCCTACTGCATTGCCCACTGCCCTCCCAGAAACAAGACCCAGCAGGAGACCATTCCAGGACGTGCAGCTGCGTGGCCCTGCAGCCAGAGACTTCCCTTGTCAAGGGCTGTGCAGATTTCTCCTGTAGGCAGCTCTCAGCATCCTCCCACTGCCAAGTGCCTCCAAGCCCTCTCTCCTTCTCTCCTCTCCCCGTGCCAGCTGCGGTCAGAGCCCCCAGCCCTGCTGCGCTGTGCAGAGGAGCTGCTCCTGGCCAGAGCTGTCTCTCTGCACCACGGCCCTCTTGCCGGGAGCTCTCTCTGTCCCAGGAGCCCGGCCCAGCTCAGCACCAGACGCCCAGACCAAGGCATTGCAATCCCCCCTCGGGGGGCTTTGGGGAGGAGCCCACAAACCTCAGGCACTGAGAGACAATTGAAGACGTCTCTCCAGAAGTCCAAGTGAGAGGCAAGTTTCCTGCAGTGTCCCCCTGAGGGCCAGCACTGACACAGCCTCCCTTGGAGCTCGTTAGAGCAGAGCATTGGAGGCAGTGAGGACAAGGAGACAAGGGCAGTGTGAAGGTGACCCTGATGTGTAGGAAAACTGGATGTGTTTGACCAAGCACAAGGGCCAGGCCTTGACCCCAGCCCCTTGGAAGGGAGATCCTTTCCCTTCACACAGTGCTCAGGGCTCTTCCAGGGGCAGGAGGAGATGGGGATGTGCATGGCCAAGTGCAGGAGAATGGTCCGAGCCCTGCCTGGTTCATGGGTGGGGGCGAGGAGGCAATGAGGCCCTGGTGCTTGAACGATAAGCTGTCTCCTCCTAGGCCTCCGTGGCAGTCCTGGGTCCTGTTGGGACTTTCAGCCTTGCTACAGACCTTGCTCCTCTCCACACAAGCCTGTCCTTGGGACTCCCAGACCTGCACATGTTTTCCTGCTGGCTCTAGACCCTTGTCCATGTGGTATCTCACAGGATCGCGGCTGAGTCTGATAACTCAGATTTTCTTGGTGGCCATGCTCTTGTAAGGCAGCTCTGCAGGAAGCTGGCCTTGTTCCTGGTGAGCAGCACCACTGCTCGTATGACATCCCTCGTGGTGCTCAGGCCCTCCTCCTCCTGGGCAGCAGAGCTTGTGTCCAGATGGCAGCAGCTGCCTGGGGCAGTGGCTTTCTCAATGCTGTCCTGCACACGGCCACTACATTTTCCCTGCCCCTCTGCCAAGGCAATGCTGTGGACCAGTTCTTCTGTGAAATCCCCCACATCCTCAAGCTCTCTTGCTCAGACACCTACCTCAGGGAAGTTGGGGCACTTGTCTTTACTCTTTCCTTAATATTTCTTTGTTTTCTTTATATTGTGCTGTCCTATGTGCAGATCCTCAGAGCCGTGCTGAGGATGCCCTCTTCTCAGGGCCGGCACAAAGCCTTTTCCACGTGCCTTCCTCACCTGGCCGTGGTCTCCCTGTTTGTCAGCACTGACTTGTTTGCCTACCTGAAGCCTCCCTCCATCCATTCCCCATCCCTGGACCTGGTGGTGGCAGTTCTGTACTCGGTGCTGCCTCCAGCAGTGAATCCCCTCATCTGCAGCATGAGGAACCAGGAGATCAAAGATGCAGTGAGGAAAATATTTCTATGCATGCTTCTTCATCATCAATAATGACTTCATTATTGTCATTATTATCCTGTCCTTTTTGTCATTATACTTATTATCAAAATGTAATATTAGAAATAATCCTAACAGGACTACCTGGTTATTTGGGAAACTGAGAGAATGATTTCCTTAAGTATACTTTTATTAATATTTTAACAACATTTTATGTTGATAAAGATAATGTTATTCTTGTCCTCCTGCATAACAAGTTTTAAAATTATTTTTAACCAGTGATAGAATCATGGAATCACAGAATGGCCTGGGCTGGAAAGCACCTCAAAGATCACCTAGTTCCAACCCCCCTACCATGGGCAGTGACACCTCCCAGTAGATCGTGGTTGCTCAGGACTTCATCTAACTTGCTCTTGAAGATCTGCAGGGATGGGGCATCCAGTACCACTGTGGAAAACCTGTTCCAGTGCCTCACTATCCTGAGTGAAAAATTTCCTTCTAACCTCTAATCTGAGTCTCACCTTTTAATTTAAAACCACTTCCCCTTGTCCTACCATTATCTACCTGAGTAAAGAGTCCTTCTCCATTCACTTTATAAGACCACTTTAAGTATTGAATATCTGCAATGACATCACCCCGGAGCCTTCTCTTCTGGTAGGCTGAACAGCCCCAGCTCTCTCAGCCTTTCTTCATAGGAGAGGTGCTCCAGCCCCTTGATCATCTTCGTGGCCCTCCTCTGGAACCACTCTAACAGCCCACATCCTTCTTGTGTTGAGGGCTCCAGACCTGGACGCAGGACTCCAAGTGGGGCCTCACAAGGGCAGAGCAGAGGGGGACAATCACCTGCCTCTACTTGCTGGCCACTCCTCTCTTGACGCAGCCCAGGATGCACTTGGCCTTCTGGGCTCCAAGCACACTGCTGGCTCATGTTGAGCGTTTCATGCAGCAGAACCCCCAAGTCCTCCTCTGCAGGGCTGCTCTCAATGAGTTCTTCTCCCAGCCTATCCCCATGTCTGGGATTTCCCCGGCCCATGTGCAGCACCTTGCACTTGGAC
This sequence comes from Cygnus olor, assembly GCF_009769625.2. Lineage (NCBI taxonomy): Eukaryota > Metazoa > Chordata > Aves > Anseriformes > Anatidae > Cygnus > Cygnus olor. The sequence goes on from NW_024429178.1 coordinate 67,375, forward strand.
TTGCTGAACATCATTAGGTTAACATAGGCCCAGTTCTCAAACCTGTCCAGGTCCCCTTGGATGGCATCCCTTCCTTCTATAGTATCAACTCCACCTCTCAGCTTGGTGTCATCTGCACTCAATGCCTCTGTCTATGTTGTTGATGAAGATATTAAACAGTACTGATCCACGGACAGACCCCTGAGGTAAAGCACTTGTCATGACCCTCCACTTGGATATAGATCCATTGATCGTCACTCTGTGGTTTTGACCTTATCCACTGAACGGTGCACCCATCAAATGCATATCTCTCCAATTTGGAGACCAGGATGTCATGTGGGACCGTGTCAAAGGTCTTACAGGAGTCCAAGTAGATGACATCGGTCGGACTTTCCTTGTCGTCTGATGTGGCCACTCCATTGTAGAAAGCCACCAGATTGGTCAGGCACCATTTACCCTTTGGTGAAGCCATGCTGGCTGTCTTGGATCACCTCTTTCTCTTCCATGTACCTGACATTGATTCCAGGAGGATCTTTTGCATGATCTTGACAGGCACTGAGGCGAGGGTCACTGTTCTGGAGTTCCCTGGCTCCTCCTTTCTACCCTTCATCAAAAGGGGAGTGATGTTTCCCTTTTTCCAGTCACCAGGGACTTCACCCGACTGCCAGGAGTCTTCAGATATGATGGAGAGAGCCTTGGCAACTACATCAGCCAGTTCCCTCAGGACCCTGGGATGCAAGTCATCAGGCCCCATAGACTTGTACGTGTTTAGTTTCATCAGGTGTTCCCAAACCTGCTCTTCACTTACAGCCGGTGGGACTTTGCCCCCCAGCCTCCATCTGTGGGTTCAGGGAAATGAAAAGATTGGGAAGCCTGACTGGCACTGAACACTGAGGAGAAGACGTTGTTGAGTCCCTCAGCCTCCTCCATGGCTGTCATTACCAGTTCACCCTTCTCATCCATCAGAGGGGGAACACTCTGCTTGGTCTTTCTTTTCTGAGCAATGTATCTGTAGAATCTCTTCCTGTTACTCTTTGCATCCCTTGCCAAGCTCAGTTCCATCTGTGCCTTGGATTTCCTTATCCCATCCCTGCACATCTGAAACAAAACCATGCGTGAGGGCCTGGGAGAAGGAACCCTGGACCATAGAAGCCATTCTGGAAACATAACTTGTAGGTAGGAAGCTCAGTTTTGTGGAGGTGCAGAGCTGATGGGCATGTTGTGGAGGATGATCCTAAAGACCTTTTTGCCCTTTTCCCTTCTGACTACAATGCCACTTCTGTCTCAAGACTAGAGTAGCCAACAGAGGTGAGACAGATACTCCGGGATGAAGAATGTCATCCGAAAGCTGATCCCAATAAGCTATGGGGAGGTCAGGAGCAGCCTGGACAAGAGAGATGTGAGATTTTGGGGTGGGAAGAAGAGCTTGGCCAGCAGAAATTAATGATTTCGTAGAGGTAAGAGGGTTCATGTAATGTAGATGCTGTGGTAACACTGACTTAAAACAGTCACATATGGCCCTTATCTCACTTGAACAAGGAATTTTAATCCCTAAACCTAAATGCTACTCCAGCACTCTGAAAGGTATCCATTTTCTTTCTTGTTCACCCTGATCCCTTCTCTTAACACCAGCATTAAAATGCTCTATTTAACCCTAGACTTCTTGGGAGACCTGAACAAAACCCTAAACCATAGAGCTTGTCCATACCTTAACCACAGACCTGACACCACAAGCACAACACCAAAGACTCTCACTAAAACTTTGCTTAATCTCGAAGCCAGAAAATTAAAAACAGGTACCAAGGGGGCTAGAGAGAGGTCAGCCCTGCCTCAGGATGTCCTGCCCCAGCAGGAGGAATGTGACTGGGGCAGTGACTGTGAGGTCACTTCTGTCTCTGCAGCTGATAGGGCAGCAGCAGGAACGTGTCACGGAAAGGGACTGTGAGGTCCCTTCTGTCTGTAGGTGGCACGTCACCCTTGGCTTCTCCCTGGGATCGGCACTTTGGGGCTGACATGTGCCAGTGGCCCTGCTAGGCCAGCAGAAGGCCCCTGCTTGGCATGCTGACTGTGCGATCCCCTCTGCCTCCATCCCCACGAGGACCCAGACAGAAAGAAGGCACGCATAGGGCTTGTCCTGTCCCTTCTGCTTGAGTCCAGCACTGGACAGCACGAGGCACAAGGCTTGGCTGTGTCTAGCCAAGAAGCTGCAAGGCCAGCAGCAGGCCCAGGGCTTGGGAGATGCTGGTGAGGTGACTTCTGTGTGCTTGGCTGACGGGCCGCAAGGAGCCTGATGGGTTGGGATGCCTACTTCAGGAGTGGTTTCCACCCTGATGGAGCTTTCTTTGGTAGTAGAGAAGAGCAGGAGAGAAAGTGCCACTAAGTGCACCTTGCAATGTTGGCACTGGCCATGAGGAGGAAGAAATGTCCAGGGGAACAACTGGTCTTGCTGTTAGAGCCTGAGGCAAAGAAGACATTAAGTGCCTCAGCCTTTACCTCATCTCTTGTCACCAGGTTTCCCCCCACATCCGGTAAAAGGTGATGATTCTCCTTAATCCTCCTTTATTAAAGTATTTACATGAACAGTTTTTTGTTGTCGTTGTTGTTGTTTTTCATAGTAATAGACGGATTGAGCTCCACCTTGCTTCTGGCCCTTCTAATTTTGACCTGCACAGCCCCATAACATTCAGGACACAGCTGCAGGCAAACTGATAGCATGCATGAGAAGGAAGCACAGAAGAGGTGGAACGTGGCAGCCTTCCATCCCCTGCCCCTCTGTGACTCTGTGCTGCAATTCCATTTAGCTGGTTACTCCTGTATCATCCAAACTTCCCTGCAGCTCCTGATGCTGCTGTCTTGTCAGAGATAGCACAATCACAGGAAGGTTGAACGGTCTGTCTGCAGACGTGAACAGCTGACAGAATGGAGCATCAGCGTGGGGGAACCTTGAGAAACTGCAGGATTTTGCCTACACAAACCTCTTGACCTTTACAAGGAGAAGAGCCCAGTCCTGCACCAGAGGAAGAGGAACCCCACCCATCAGGGCAGACTGGGACCCTGCTGAGGGAGCAGTGCCCAGGAGAAGGAGGGCCTGGGCACCACGAGGGATGCCATACGAGCAGTGGTGCTGCTCACCAGGAACCAGGCCAGCTTCCTGCAGAGCTGCCTTACGAGGACCATGACCATCAAAAAGATCTGACTTAACATACTCAGCTCAGATTCAGTGAGATACCACACACACAGTGGTCTACATGAACAGGTAACAAGGTACAGGTCTGGGATTCCCTAGGACAGTCTGGTGTGGAGAGGAGCAAGGGCTGTGGCAAGGCTGAGAGTCCCAACAGGACCCAGGTCTTTGTGTCCGTGGCCACGGCTGTTGTCTCTGCCACTGAGGCCTAGGAGGAGACAGATTATCGGTAAAGAACCAGGGCCTCGTTGCCTCCTCGCCACCACCCATGAACCAGGCAGGGCTCGGACCATTCTCCTGCACTTGCCCATGCACATCCCCATCTCCTCCTGCCCCAGGAAGAGCCCTGAGCAGTGTGTGAAGGGAAAGGATCTCCCTTCCCAGGGGCTGGGGTCAAGGCCTGACCGTTGTGCTTGGTGAAACACATCCAGTTTTCCTACACATCAGGGTCACCTTCACACTGCCCTTGTCTCCTTGTCCTCACTGCCTCCAATGCTCTGCTCTAACGAGCTCCAAGGGAGGCTGTGTCAGTGCTGGCCCTCAGGGGGACACTGCAGGAAACTTGCTTCTGACTTGGACTTCTGGAGAGATGTCTTCAATTGTCTCTCAGTGCCTGAGGATCGTGGGCTCCTCACCAAAGCCCCCGAGGGGGGATTGCAATGCCTTGGTCTGGGCGTCTGGTGCTGAGCTGGGCTGGGCTCCTGGGACAGAGAGAGCTCCTGGCAAGAGGGCCGTGGTGCAGAGAGACAGCTCTGCCCAGGAGCAGCTCCTCTGCACAGCGCAGCAGGGCTGGGGGCTCTGACCGCAGCTGGCACGGGGAGAGGAGAGAAGGAGAGAGGGCTTGGAGGCACTTGGCAGTGGGAGGATGCTGAGAGCTGCCTGCAGGAGAAATCTGCACAGCCCTTGACAAGGGAAGTCTCTGGCTGCAGGGCCATGCAGCTGCACGTCCTGGAAGGGTCTCCTGCTGGATCTTGTTCCTGGGAGGCCAGTGGGCAACGCAGTAGGCTTTGGGAGTCCTACTGGATGGCACTGCAAGGTGAGGAAGTCTGGCAGAAGCCCCTCGGAGTGCCCTAAGCCAGGTACCCCTGGTCAGACAAGAGTGGGGTGGCCAAGCCTCCTGCAGACACTGCAGGGTGCAGCTGGGATGCTGGCACACCGCAGCTTTAAGATATCCAGCCCTGTCTGTGGGGCATCCTCCTGGTCTGCAGGCTTCTCTGCAGCAGGATGCAGCTCTCTCGTGGCATCCTTGTGTTATCCAGGTGCCCTAAGGAGGAGACACCTCTGCTCTAAGGCCGTCTGTGCTGCTGGATGGCTGTCTGTGTGCAGCCGGAGTGAGGCCTCTGCTCCCCGGTTTAGGTGGGAAGAGCTGAGATCCTGCTCATGCAAGACAGGGTGAGGATTCTGTCCTGTTGCACTTGGACTGGGGCTTCTCTGCTCTCAGCAGTTTCCAGTTTCTTCTCAGGGAAACACCTGAGCGGGACGGTCCTGCAGCTCACACAGAGGTGACACAAGGCAGCTGAGAACAGGAGTGTTCAGCAGTGGCATCTGCAGCTCTGTTCTGCATTGGGATGCTTTGTTTGAAACAGCACTGCGAATTTCATTGACCTGATCACTGGACTGAACTTGAGTTCCCCCATGTTGCTGCCTCCCTCCTGCTGCACAGCAGGAAGGACTCCTCTGGAGCCCACAGCAGCCCCTGCTCCCAGTGCCACTCTCAGCCAGCACCAGCCGCAGCTCAAGCAGGAGAGCTGCAGAAAGGTTCTCCTGAACAGAGACAGGCTTGTGCTAGGGATGTTCTAAGGCTTGCAGTAGGTTTTCCTGAGATAAGTCTGTTCTAACTTCTTCTACCTTTTCCTCTTCAACAGACAACTGTTTCCTAAGTCAGAAAATGTCCAACAGCAGCTCTGTGAGCGAGTTCCTCCTGCTGGCATTCGCAGACACGAGGGAGCTGCAGCTCCTGCACTTCGCGCTCTTCCTGGGCATCTACCTGGCTGCCCTCCTGGGCAACGGCCTCATCCTCACCACCGTAGCCTGCAACCACCACCTCCACACCCCCATGTACTTCTTCCTCCTCAACCTCTCCCTCCTCGACCTGGGCTGCATCTCCACCACTCTGCCCAAAGCCATGGCCAATGCCCTCTGGGACACCAGGGCCATCTCCTATCAAGAGTGTGCTGCACAGGTCTTTTTCTTTCTGTTCTTTATATCAGCAGAATATTCCCTTCTTACTGTCATGTCCTATGACCGCTACGTTGCCATCTGCAAGCCCCTGCACTATGGGAGCCTCATGGGCAGCAGAACTTGTGCCCAGATGGCAGCAGCTGCCTGGGGCAGTGGCTTTCTCAATGCTGTCCTGCACACGGCCACTACATTTTCCCTGCCCCTCTGCCAAGGCAATGCTGTGGACCAGTTCTTCTGTGAGATCCCCCACATCCTCAAGCTCTCCTACTCAGACACCTACCTCAGGGAAGTTGGGGCACTTGTGTTTAGTGTTTCTTTATTATTTGGTTGTTTTGTTTTTATTGTGCTGTCCTATGATCTTCAGGGCTGTGCTGAGGATGCCCTCTGAGCAGGGCCAGCACAAAGCCTTTTCCACGTGCCTCCCTCACCTGGCCGTGGTCTCCCTGTTTGTCAGCACTGCCATGTTTGCCTACCTGAAGCCCCCCTCCATCTCTTCCCCATCCCTGGACCTGGTGGTGGCAGTTCTGTACTCGGTTTTGCCTCCAGCAGTGAACCCCCTCATCTACAGCATGAGGAACCAGGAGCTGAAGGATGCCCTGTGGAAATTGATGACTAGATGTGTTTCGGAAGCAGTAAATTTCCATTCTACCTCTGCAGATGACTAATAATGTCAATAACTACAAGAACAGCTAATATTATATATATAATTATTTTGGGGTGTGTTTGTGTATTTATGAGTGTTTTTATTACAGGACTTTCTTTGGTTTCATACGGCTAAAGTTTCCCATTGGAATGATATGATTCATCTCATTTCTTTTACAGTACGTACCTGTGGAGTATAGCTCAGCGACTCTGTACACGAGGAGCCCGTCTCTCTGTGAACATAAACAAAGTGGAGGAGCCTGCACTGCCTTCCTTGTGTGACGTCCTTCCTCTGAGAGCTGCTCTGGCTCTGCAGGGGCAGTGCCGTGTGCAGGGCTGCAGAGGAAAAGAGTGCCATGCCAGCAGCACGGCCAGGGAGCACCAGCGCTTGGGGCATGCAGAGCTGCTCTCTTGCCACTGCCACCCTCTCGTGCTGAGCCCTGCTGGTGGGGTCAGGCCCGGCTGCTCCTGTAGCTTGGTGCCAGTGCTGCCGTGGGGCTGTGCTGGGACTGCAGGCAGGGACAGGCAGTGGGCACGGCAGCGGCACAGCTGGCCTGCGCTGCAGCACTTCCCTCCTAAGGGGGGATCTCCTTCGGCACTGCCTGAAGGCTGAGGCCTTCCTGCAAAGCTGCTGTCAAGATCAAGCCCCAGGAAGAGACTCCAAAGTGGGCCTGTGCTTTCCTTCTTTCCAGGTTGTTATGGGGAGAGCAATCCCAGCATGGACTTTTAGGGATTTGGGTCTGCTTCAGAGGTTCCTTGTTGGTGGCCAATGCCCATGGAGATGGTGAATCGACTCCAAGTCCAAAGGCCTCAGTGCCTGGGCCTCTATAGCACAAGATGGGGCTGATGGCAAATGAATGTTTTTGCAGAGGGAATCAGGAGCTGCCAGGAGAGCTGAGGGCATCAGCAGAGGCATCGTGAGCCCGGGAGAGAGCAGTAAATGGAGCCCGCAGAGCGTGAGCCTTTCCCATGTGGACTGACCACAGCTCAAGTGCTCAGTCTGCTGTGAGCAGGCAGAGGAGAGCTCTGCAGCCCCAGGGCACGCAGCAGCCCCAGCAAAGGAATTTGGTGAATGATTTGACTGCAAGGGCCCTCCTGCCCTAGCACCTCCCAGAACTGGCACGGCACTGGCTCCTGTGTGTCAGAGAGGCTGGGAGCCCAGCAGCAGTGCCATGGGCTGGAAGGATCACAACCAGATCACTTCTACCTGGGCAGATTCTGGGCAAAAAGGGGGTGTTTTGTAGGTGTGGTATTATGAGCTCCGTGGTGCCTCAGAAGCTCCAAGTCCAGTAGGAAGCTAATGGCTGTTAAGTGGCCTGTGAGGTGAACTTTTTTGGAAGTAGCTGAGAGGTCATCCCTTGACTCCTGGTTGGGATCTGTGCCTTTAGGCTCACATCTGCTGGTCTGCATGACGGGCCACCAGATGCATCTGCTTTGCACAGTTTGTGATATCCTCGCTTCCTAAGTAGCTGGTAGGCCCCATAGAGGAAGAGGTCTTGGATTGGGGTTGTCAGGTCGATGTTTTCAGCTTCTGCCTGAACTCATCCTTCAGGGCTGCTTTTGTGGTGGTGCAGAGCTGCTGGGCACATTGTGCAGGGTGTTCCTACAGCCTTTGTGTGCTTCTCTGTGCTGGCTTGGGAGCTGCTTCTTTCTCAGGTGCAGAGTAGCCAACAGAGGTGAGACAGATACTCTGAGTTCATGAAAGCCATCAGAAAGCTGCCTCTAAGAAGATGACTGAGATGGGGAAGTCAGGAGAAGGGTGGCCAGGAGAGATGTGAGATTTGGGGGAGGGAAGAGGAGCTTGGCCAGCAGAAGCTAATGATTTTGGAGAGCTAAGAATGCTCAGGTAATGTCGATCCCACCATAACGCAGACTTAAAGCAGTCATGTGAGGCCCTTACCCTATTTTAACCTGTGACATTCATACCTAAATCAAAACGCCACTCCACACCCTGACAGGAATCCACTGCTCTAAGTTTTGACCACAATATCTCTTGAAGCCAAAATAAGTCCATACCACCTTTCCCTTACTTTTACTCTCTTGCTCACCCTGATCCCTGCCTTTAACACAAGCATTAAAATGCTCTATTTAACCCAAGTCTTCTTGCAGACCTAAACAAAACACTAAAGCAAAGAGCTTGCACATACCCTAACCACAGACCTGACACCCCAAGCACAACACCAAACCCTCCCACTCAATATTTGCTTAAGCTCTCACCCAGAAAGTTTCATCGTAGTCCCTAATGCCATACATGAACAACTAACATCCAAAGCCTGTCCTCCTGTGCATTAACCTCCTCACCTTCAGCCCCTCTCCTAACCCTAATCTTTAGGTGTTTGCCGCTTGAGGCAGGGCAGGAATTGTGAGACTTCTCTGCAGTCACCTGGCATTCAGAGATGAGTGTGAGGGGCCATAGATCTGATCAGCTTGCGGGCCACAAGGAGGAGATGGGTGGGAATGCTCTGATGAGCTCAGCTCTGCCTCAGGATGTCCTGCCCCAGCAGGAGGAATGTGACTGGGGCAGTGACTGTGAGGTCCCTTCTGTCTCTGCAGCTCATAGGGCAGCAGCAGGAACGTGTCACGGACAGGGACTGTGAGGTCCCTTCTGTCTGTAGGTGGCACGTCACCCTTGGCTTCTCCCTGGGATCGGCACTTTGGGGCTGACATGTGCCAGTGGCCCTGCTAGGCCAGCAGAAGGCCCCTGCTTGGCATGCTGACTGTGGGATCCCCTCTGCCTCCATCCCCACGAGGACCCAGACAGAAAGAAGGCGCGCATAGGGCTTGTCCTGTCCCTTCTGCTTGAGTCCAGGACTGCACAGCACGAGGCACAAGGCTTGGCTGTGTCTAGCCAAGAAGCTGCAAGGCCAGCAGCAGGCCCAGGGCTTGGGAGATGCTGGTGAGGTGACTTCTGTCTGCAAGGAGCCTGATGGGTTGGGATGCCTGCTTCAGGAGTGGTTTCCACCCTGATGGAGCTTTCTTTGGTAGTAGCAAAGAGCAGGAGAGATAAAAGTGCCACTAAGTGCACCTTGGAAGGTTGGCACTGGCCACGAGGAGGAAGAAATGTCCCTCAAAGAGTAGTGCTGTGGTTACAGAGGTCACTCAAAGATCAGACCATAGCTTTGTGTGTTCAAGGAACAGTTGGTGAGGGTTGGTGAGACATTGGTGAAATGATGGAAATGCCCGGATGAGAGCAAGGTGGTGAACAGAGATGGGTGTCTGCAGACTTCAAGGAAATAGGGCAAAGAGTGGAACAGCATAGGAAAGCCTGCAGAGGAGAAGGCAGAGGGTGCTGGCAAGAATGGAAGGCCCGAACAGCCCTGACCTTTTTGTCCCTTTGACTAGAGCTTCTGAGGAGACGAGATATAGTCATTGCAATGGGGCCTCACTGCTTCCTTGATACCCTGTGCAGGGGTGGGGATGTGTCATAATGAAGTTCTTCTCGTGGCATCACACTGCCCACCACATCATACAGACCCCAAGAAGAGCCCTGAGCCAGACGTGGGGGTGCAGGATCTCCCCTCCCAGTGGCTGGGGTCAGGCCTTGGCCCTTCTGCTTCACCAAAACCAGCCAAGACTTTTCTCAGCACAGCGCTTTGCCTGTCTGCAATCATGGCCTCCAATTATCTGCCCTAACAAGTCCCTGGGGAGGCTTTGTTAGTAACAGCCCTCAGTGGGGCCCATTAATACTCCAAGTCACTTCAACTTTTCCTTCTGACTTTACTTTCTCAAGCAGTTGCATCATTCTTCTCTCAGTACCCAAGTTTTACTGAATCAGCACTAAAATACACCACGGAACTCATTAAAACAGAGAAAGTCCTAAACAGTCATATCTCTCCCACAGTTTTCTTCTAGTCTTCAAGACTTGTGCAGCTAATTGGAGAGCTTTCATGGTGTAGTTAAGGAGGAAGATTTCAAAGAGCATCTAATAGAAATCTTTCCTCCTTTTAAAGGCTGAATTTTGTTGCATTTCAGTTTAGAGCATCATTTTCCTATAGATATTGGTCAAGGGTTACTGCTTTGAAGCCCTGTATAGGTAGGAAGCGCAGGGTTTTTCCTATTTAAAAACAAACAACAGGAAATCATGCTGCAACTTTCAAAAAAAAAAAAAAAATTTGAAGTTCCTCATTTCTTTGCCTCCAGTGATGTTTACCTTCCCAAAAGGATGACTGTACATGCTCTATTTTACACTGATTAATAGGAAATTTAAAATAATTGTGTTAATATTAGTCCATATCATACTAATTCAATGAGAAATGATGAGTTTCTTGCTAAGGAAACCATCAGACAGACTGCTGAGAGATGGGCGAGCTGGAACTCACTGAAACTCAAAGCAGCAACTGGGTTGGTGAGAGCAGTCTGAATGATCAAAGAGTAAGGGGAGGGCAAAGCAGGAGAACCATGGGAAGTGCATGGGTCCAGACAGGCAGCTGGAAAGGGGACATTCAGCATGTTCTGTGTAATGAAGTCAGGTTTTCTTCCTGGAAGATGAGGGAGCACACCATGATAGACAAAGCGATGACAATGCAAGTACAGGTGAACACCAGTATTTCTTCTTCTGCCATGAATATACATCCTGAAAATTAACATTTCTTCATGATAGAAATTATCATTCACGTGAGCCTGGCCCTGGGCTCTTCCTGACGTCCCTGCAGCCCCTGGCAGGCTGCGGTGAGGTGCCCCTCAGCCTTCCCTCCTGTGCTGCCACGGCACACGGCTGCCTCCTGCCCAGCTCACTGCCCACCAAGAACGTCCGTTGTGGCTGCTTCCCAAGCTGGGCCTTGCCCAGGGTCAGTCCCCTGCAGGGGCAGAAACTGGCCCTTGTCCTGGTGGCTTTTCATGGCCTTCCTCTCAATACATGCTCTTCTCATGCTTGATCTCTTTTACTGAATTCAGAGGCCTAGGAGAACTTTTTGGTACAGACTACCGCAGAAAAATCTTCGAGTCCCTCAGCCACATCTCTGCTTTTCCTCCACATTGCAGCTGGGCTCTTAAATCCCACAACCTCTGCTGTACCTGAAGAGAAATCATGAGAAACAAGAGTCACAGAAAATGACTACCTGCTGGTTCCTTTATTTCGTTAAATACAAAGAGCTTATCAGCACTTGTACATGAGCTCTTTGGGTTAAAAAACAAAACAAAACAACAACAACAACAAAAGGTAGAACAAGTGAGATTAAGAAAAAATATTTTAATTGGAAGAATATTGCAAAGAATGAAAGTCAATTTTGAAATACATGAGCAAAGGTGTTTCTGCCTTGCCCGCGTATTTGTGAGGAAGATGTGCAGGTACCTCACTGATGGGGAAATGCTGTATATTAGAATAACATCCTCAGTGCCTCCTTTAGCTCCTTGTTCCTCGTGCTGTAGAAGAGGGTTTCACTGCTGGAGGCAACACTGAGTACAGAGCTGAAACCGCCAGGTCCAGGCATGGGGAAGAGATGGAGGGGGGCTTCAGGTAGGTGAACATGGCAGTGCTGACAAACAGGCCTCCAACTAGACTCTGCTCCACTAAGCACAACCCTCTGAACTCTGCCATCCAGCCAGCTCACAATCCACCTCACTGACCACTCATCCATCCCACACTTCCTGAGCTGGCCTGTGAGCATGTTATGGGAGACAGTGCTGAAAGCCTTGCTGAAGTCAAGGTACACAACAGCCACTGCTCTCCCTCACCCACTCAGCTAGTCACTCCATCATAGAAGGCTATCAAGTTGGTGGAGCACGGTTTCCCTTGGTGAACCCCCTGCTGACTACTCCTGATCACCTTCTTCTCCTCCACATGCTGGAGATGACCTCCAGGATGAGCTGTTCCATCGCCTTTCCAGGGATGGAGGTGAGGCTGACCGGGCTGTAGTTGCCTAGGGCCTCCTTCTTGCCCTTTTTGAAGAGCGGCATGACATGAGCTTTCTTCCAGTCTTCAGGCACCTCTCCTGTTCTCCATGACCTTTCAAAGATGATGGAGAGTGGGCCAGCAGCAACATCCGCCAGCTCCCTCAGCACTCATGGATGTATGCCATCGGGGTCCATGGACTTGTGGGTTTCAGGTTTGCCTAAGAGATCTCTGAGCTGATCCTCTTCAACCAAGGGAAAGTCCTCGTTTCTCCAGAGTTCCTCCCTTGTCTCTAAGGTTAGGGATTCTGGAGGGCTGGTCTTAGCAGTGAAGGCTGAAGCAAAGGAGGCATTCAGTAATTCTGCCTTCCTTTTGTCCTTTGTCACCAGGGCACCCACCTCATTAAGCAGTGGGCCCACATTTTCCTTTGTCTTCCTTCTGCACCTGATGTGTTTGAAACAGCCCTTTTTGTTGTCCTTGACACGCCTTGCAAGATTTAACTCCAAATGGGCCTTGGACTGCCCTGTCGCTTCCCTGCATCCTCGGACAATGTCCCTATATTCTTCCCAAGTGGCTTGTCCCCTTTTCCACATTATGTATGCTTCCTTCTTCCATTTCAGTCACTCCAGGATCTCCTTGATCATCCAAGCAGGTCTCCTGCCCCCTTTGCCTGACTTTTTGCTCACAGGAATACACAGCTCTTGAGCTTGGAGGAGTTGGAGGTCAGCGCGCTATTGCTGCCGGTGCACCGTCGTGGCAGCCATCGGCACTTGCTCTGCTTCGGCTCTCAGCAACCCCACAACAGAAGGGTCCTGTGCGAGACCAGGCAAGGTAGACAACTATTTGACGTTCTCTCTATTCAAGGCAGTTATGCCAACAGCCCTCTGGTACCCTTTTGCTTAGTTGTTTACCCTTGGAAAAAGCCAGAAACACAGTCTGGAGGCATGTCGTTAGGGTTACCCAATGATGTTCACGTTACTCAAGAGCTATCATGACTGGCCCCAAAGAAAGAAGGGGAAGGTGCCCTGCCTTGTGCCCTCCACCAAGTGGATTCATGAGTGTCGTACCAGTAGCACCTCAAATAGTATTTATTGGTGCAGATTTAGGGAAAGCGTAACAAGCCCATATTTGCTTTCCTAGTGGTAACTTAGTAGTTTCTTGCAACATGTAGTTGTTTTACAGGTAGGGATTTGTAGCAATTTGTAATAAAGACGTTCATGAAAACAGAGCAACGAGGTGTCCGTGTCCTTGTGTACTATGGAATCCTACCAACCTCCTGCTGCGATCCATGGGTGGGCTGAACCTCCTAGGTCCTGAGCATCGTTACTGTGATGCCCTTGGAGTGGTCCTCAGAGCTACAGGAGCAACCACAGACCTGGGGCTTGGTGACAGCCCTTTGCTGCAGAGAACAGACACAGCCACAGGGACTGGACCCTTCAGATGCCCCAGTGCCATGAAACTGGCTTTTTTTCTGCTCAGGTCTGCTGCTCCCTCTCACACATCCAGGCCTGTGGCTCATCTCCCTGTGGAGGAGGAGGAGGCAAAGCGCTGCTGGTGCGCGAGTGAGGGAGAAATACTCCACCTGTGGGAGGGCAGGGCTGGCGGGGAGGTGGCACAGGACAGGCACTGGCCTCTTTCTCCTGTTCCCCACCCAGGGAGCCTTGAGACCGCAGGTCAGTGTCCGTACTGCCCACAGGTGCCTGCAGTCCTGTATCCTCAGGATCCATCTTCTCTCCTTCTGTACCTAACATTTTTACTTTGTTTCTCACAGTTTGGGGCCAGCATTGGTGGACCTGGTACCTGGCACTGCAAGGCTGTGTCTCACACCGTGATTTTTGGTGAGTTTTTCCCATTGCAGCAACAGAGCAGCAGCTAATTGCTTCTGGAAGACAACAGAAACAGCTTCTTCAGTGCATGCTTAAGCTCCTGGTTCCTCATGCTGTAGATGAGGGGGTTCAGTGCTGGAGGCACCACCAAGTACAGAACTGCCACCACAAAGTCCAGGTATAGGGAGGAGACGGAGGGGGGCTTCAGGCAGGCAAACACGATAGTGCTGACAAACAGGGAGACCACAGCCAGGTGAGGGAGGCACGTGGAAAAGGCTTTGTGCAGGCCCTGCTCAGAGGGGATCTTCAGCACGGCCCTGAAAATCTGCACATAGGACAACACAATGAAAAGAAAGCAGCCAGCACCTAAACAAAAGCTAAATGCAATAAACCCAACCTCTCTGAGGTAGGCATCTGAGCAGGAGAGCTTGAGGATCTGGGGGATTTCACAGAAGAACTGGTCCACAGCATTGCCTTGGCAGAGGGGCAGGGAAAATGTCGTGGCCGTGTGCAGGACAGCATTGAGAAAGCCACTGCCCCAGGCAGCTGCTGCCATCTGGGCACAAGCTCTGCTGCCCATGAGGCTCCCATAGTGCAGGGGCTTGCAGATGGCAACGTAGCGGTCGTAGGACATGATGGTGAGAACATAAAATTCTGCTGTAATCAAGAAGACTAATAGAAAGACCTGTGCGGCACACCCTTGATAGGAGATGGCCCTGGTGTCCCAGAGGGCATTGGCCATGGCTTTGGGCAGAGTGGTGGAGATGCAGCCCAGGTCGAGGAGGGCGAGGTTGAGGAGGAAGAAGTACATGGGGGTGTGGAGGCGGTGGTGGCAGGCTACGGCGGTGAGGATGAGGCCGTTGCCCAGGAGGGCAGCCAGGTAGATGCCCAGGAAGAGCCCGAAGTGCACGAGCTGCAGCTCCCGCGTGTCTGCGAATGGCAGCAGGAGGAACTCACCCACAGAGCTGCTGTTGGGCATTTCCTGTCTTTGGTCATGGACACTGCCAAATGACAAAAAAAAAAAAAAAAAAAAAAAAAAAAGAGTGTTATGAGTAAAGTCTGTGAGCAAAATTCAAGTAATTCCCAAGTAAAGCAATACATTCCCTTTTTCTAAGAGGACCTCTGTCTATTTCCCTGTCTGGAGCCCTGCTCTGTGCTGGCTGATGCCTCTGCCCAGCAGCTCCCAATGGGCCACCTCTGCTCCAGAGCAGTGGTACACAGAGGTGCCAACAGAGCCATGTGCTTGGAGGAGGGTTCAAGGGAAGGGGATCCCTCTGTTAAGTGAGGGGTGTTTGGCTGTGTGACTCTGTGTGCGTCTTCCCTGTTCAATACCCAGGAGACAAAATCAGCTCACAGACCACCGGCGTCTGGCCAGAGAGAGCAGGGAGCATCTCCTCCTGCCTCACCCTCCGTGCACAGCACTCCCTGTCAGAATCAGGCACCAGCAGCTGCCACGCTGGGCAAGGGACAGAAGCAGGCATGGGCAGGCAGGGCGGACCCAACGCGGTGCCGAGGCTGCGGTGTCGGTGAGGTAGAGCCTGTCCTCACACCCCTGTGCCATCTGCCCGGCACAGCCAGCAGAGGGAAAAGAGCTCTGGAGTGCAAGAAGCCTTTGGAATGTGCTCCTTGTCGTATGGTAGGAATTTGGGGGTAAGACCTCTGTGGAGCCAGGAGCTGGACTCCATGATCCTTGTGGGTCCCTTCCAACTCGGGATATTCTATGATTCTGTGATTCTGTGCCTGCTTCCGTGGAGGAAGGTGGAGGGGGCCTGCAGCAAATGTGTCTACTTCCACTGAGATTTAGGGTTCAGACACCCCATATTCTCAGCCCCCCAGATTATACATGCCATGACAGAAGCTGTGAGAGGAAGAGGAGACCAGGGGCTGCTGCAAGGAAGGCGCCTGCATTGCAGGGGATGGCAGGGAGGGAGCAGCTCCCTCTCACCGCCTGCCCATGTCCCTGCTGCCTGCATCTGTCCCTGCCAGGAGCTCTTTCTCTGTCCCCACGTCTCCTCCCGTCCATGCTCACAGACCCCATCCCACCCGCTGTGTGCCCAGCTCTGCCCTGCAGACACCTCCCAGGGATGGGGACAGCTCTGGGGACATCTCCCTGTCTGCAGGTCCTAAAGACCAGCTCAGAAAAGCCCTGGTGCAGTCTGTAAGCAGGGAGAAGGGAAGGGATATTCTCAGGTTCCTCACTAACCTCTTTATGTCTCTGTTCAATGCAATAGGAAGCTCCATCACCTGTGCAATCCCTACAACTCTGTTAACACAGAGCCTGCCCAGGAATTAGAGCAGGAAAAGGCAGGCCGAGACTGCAGAAAGTGCCTTGTCTTTGCAGGCAGCCCCTGCCCTCCCCTTCCTCTGACCAAGGCTGCCCTGCAGCACCTTCTCCTCTGCACTTCACAAGCCACGAGAGACATCCTGGCAGCTCCTGGCCAGGCAGAGATGTCCCGGATCCAGGAACGTCCCCTGCACTGTGCTGCAGCCAGAGACTTACCGTGTGCAGGGCTGTGAAGGTTTCTCCTGCACTGAGCTCTCGTCTGCCCGCACCCTCCAGGCTGCCTGGAATCCCTTTCTGCCTGGGTGCGTGCGGCCAGAGCCCCCAGCCCTGCTGCGCTGTGCAGAGGAGCTGCTCCTGGCCAGAGCTGTCTCTCTGCACCACGGCCCTCTTGCCAGGAGCTCTCTCTGTCCCAGGAGCCCGGCCCAGCTCAGCACCAGACGCCCAGACCAAGGCATTGCAATCCCCCCTCGGGGGGCTTTGGGGAGGAGCCCACGAACCTCAGGCACTGAGAGACAATTGAGGAAATCTCTCCAGAAGTCCAAGTGAGAGGCAAGTTTCCTGCAGTGTCCCCCTGAGGGCCAGCACTGACACAGCCTCCCTTGGAGCTCGTTAGAGCAGAGCATTGGAGGCAGTGAGGACAAGGAGACAAAGGCAGTTTG
This sequence comes from Cygnus olor, assembly GCF_009769625.2. Taxonomy (NCBI): domain Eukaryota; kingdom Metazoa; phylum Chordata; class Aves; order Anseriformes; family Anatidae; genus Cygnus; species Cygnus olor. The sequence goes on from NW_024429178.1 coordinate 83,960, forward strand.
AAGGTGACCCTGATGTCACTTTTCCAAACTGGATGTGTTTGACCAAGCACAAGGGCCAGGCCTTGACCCCCAGCCCCTGGGAAGGGAGATCCTTTCCCTTCACACACTGCTCACGGCTCTTCCTGGGGCAGGAGGAGATGGCGATGTGCATGGGCAAGTGCAGGAGAATGGTCCGAGCCCTGCCTGGTTCATGGGTGGGGGCGAGGAGGCAATGAGGCCCTGGTGCTTTACCGATAAGCTGTCTCCTCCTAGGCCTCAGTTGCAGAGACAACAGCCAGAGCCATGGACACAAAGACCTGGGTCCTGTTGGGACTTTTAGCCTTGCCTATGTCCTTGCTCCTCTGAAGACCAGCGTATCTTAGTGTCTCCCAGACCTGCACCTCTTTCCCTGCTGGCTGCAAGCCCTTGTCCGTGTGGTGTCACACCGGGTCTTAGCTGAGTAGCTCATATGAGATCCCTCGTGGTGCCCAGGCCCTCCTCCTCCTGGGCACTGCTCACTCAGCAGGGTCCCAGTCTGCCCTGATGGGTGGGGTTCCTCTTCCTCTGGTACAGGACTGGGCTCTTCTTGTAAATGTCAAGAGGTTTCTGTAGGCAAAATCCTGCAGTTTCTCAAGGTTCCCCTGGACTGACGCTGCATTCTGTCAGCTGTTAATGTCTGCAGGCAGATGGCTCACCCTGGTTATGCTGTCTATTACAAGATAACTGCATCAACAATTGCATGAAATTTTGGACATTACAGGATTTAGTGGAATAAAACTGCAGCATACTATCACGGAATTATAGTGGATTGAATTCCACTGGATTCTACTTTTTCTCTGCTTCCTTCTCTTGCATGCTGCTATTGTGTTTGGAACCACATTCTAAGCGTTGTGAGGCTGTGCAGGGCCAAAATTAGAAGGTCGAAAGACCAAATGGAGCCCAATCTCTCACGGATAATTAAAAAAATAATGATTTATTTTTTTTTAATTCCTAAAATAATAAAAAAAAAAAAACAGGAGGAGTAATGAGAGTCTTCATCCTCTATTGGTAGTGGGGGGAAACATAGGTAAAGGTGATGAGGAAAATGCTGAGGTTTTTATTGCTTCCTTTGCCTCAGTCTCCAGCAGCAAGAACAGTTGTTCCCCTGGTACTCAGACTCCTGAACTGGTAGATAGGGACAGCGAGTGGCATGAAGCCCTCATAATCCATGAGGAAAACTTTTGAGACCTGCTACTCCACTTAGATGTATGCAAGTCTATGGGGCCAGATGGGATCCACGTGTTGGTACTGAGGGAGCTGGCAGAAGTGCTCACCAGGCCACTTTCCATCATTTATCAGCAGTCCTGGCTACCAGGCAAGGTGCCAGTTGACTGGCGACTAGCAAATGTGACGGCCATCTACAAGAAGGGGCAGAAGGAGCATCTGGGCAACTACAGGCCTGTCAGTCTGACCTCGGTGCTGGGGAAGCTCATGGAGCAGATTATCTTGAGTACCATCACGTAACACTTACAGGACCATCAGGTGACCAGGTCCAGTCAACATGAGTTTATCAAAGCCAGGTCCTGCTTGGCAAATCTGATCTCCTTCTAAGACAAGGTGATGTGCTCAGTGGAGAAAAGAAAGGCCGTGGATGTGGTCTACCTAGACCTTAGTAAGGCTTTTGAAACTGTTTCCCCAAGCATTCTCCTGAGGAAACTGGCTGCTCAAGGCCAGGACGGATGTATGCTTTATTGGGTTAAAAATTGGCTGTATCTTCTTTTTCAGTAATTTCATCAGTGATCTGGATGAAGGGATCGAGTGCACCCTCAGTAAGTTCGCAGACGACACCAAGTTAGATGCAAGTGTAGATCAACTCAAGGGTAGGAGGGCTCTGCAGAGGGATCTGGATAGGCTGCACCCATGAGCCGAGGCCAACTGCATGAAGTTCAACAAGGCCAAGTGCTGGGTCCTGCACTTGGGGCACATCAACCGCTGAAATGCTGGGGGAAGGGTGTCTGGACAGCTGCCCAGGGGAAAAGGACCTGGGGATATTGATGGATATTCAGCTGAATATGAGCCAGCAGTGTGCTCAGGTGGTCAAGAAGGCCAACAGCATCCTGGCTTGTACCAGGAATACTGTGGTCAGCAGGAGTAGGGAAGTGATTGTCCCTCTGTACTCGGCCCTGGTGAGGCCACACCTTGAGTACTGCGTTCAGCTTTGGGGCCCCCAGCACAAGAAGGACATGGATCTATTAGAACGAGTCCATAGGAGGGCCACGAGGATGATGAAGGGGCTGGAGCACCTCTCCTATGAAGACAGGCTGAGGGAGTTGGGGTTGTTCAGCCTGGAGAAGAGAAGGCTCCGGGGAGACCTTACAGTGGCCTTCCAGTACCTAAAGGGGCCTACAGGAAAGCTGGGGGGGGACTCTTCATCAAAGAGAGCAGTGATAGGACTAGGGGTAATGGTTTAAACTGAAAGAGGGTAGATTCAGATTAGACATTAGAAAGAAGTCCTTTCCTCAGAGGGTGGTGAGGAACAGGCTGCCCAGAGAAGTTGTGGATGCCCCATCCCTGGAGGTGTTCAAGGCCAGGTTGGATGGGGCTTTGAGCAACCTGGTCTAGTGGAAGGTGTCCCTGCCCAGGGCAGGGGAGTTGGAATTCTGTGATCTTTAAGGTCCTTTCATACCCAAACTGTTCTGTAATTCTGTAAATACGAAACACAGCACCATACCAGCTACTACGAAGAGAAATTTACTCTATCGCAGCCAAAACTAGGACAGTATTCACTGCTTATTCCATACCGTGTCTGTCATGCTCAGGTCCAACACTTTCCAATTAATCACCACCACCTGTCTTTTCTGTCTTTTGATATGCAGAAAGAAAGGTCATCTCCTTAGTCTATTTGTGTCTATAATAATAATAATAAAAATATATTCTATTATTATGTTGTTGTTGTTGTTATTATTCTTCTTATTATTTCCTTTGTGTCTTATGAATCTGCTTTTATATCAACCCATAAACTTTTATTTTTTATTTTTTTTTTTCCTCCCAGTTCTCTCCTCCATTGCATTGCATGAATGGCTTTGTAGTGCTGAGCTGCCTGCCTGGTCAAACCACAGCAAGTCTTCTTGGTGCCTAGCGTGGAGCACAAAGGTTGAGATGACAGATCTGACCACAGCGTTTTAAAAGTAAGCTGTTCTAAGCATTAGATCAGTTTAACAGTTGCTGATCACAATGTCGATCTTTTTGATCTGGGGTCTGTTGTGCTTGTTTTCGGAATTGTGTTGTATAGCACATTGCTAACTGTCTGTCTTCCATGTCATGCTGTTCATTAGTTCTGGGGGCAGGTTTAAGGTTAATCTTTTGCTGTATTGGATAACACTGACTTCTGATAGAATAAAACTATTGCCACCTCTGTACCTCCGGAACCATCTCTTCATCTCTTAGAAACTCTTAATAATTACACTCTTTTACACTTTTTGCCTTTTCTCCTCAGGGACTAAATCTATGCGGGGTGGGGCAGGAGGTGGGGGGGGTGGAACTGGTATGGACAGTGCGGGAGGCCTTTCGCCACTGCTTCACTCTCCCTTTCTCCTTCACCTCCCCCTTCTCCTCCAGGCTAATTACAATAGCTCTTCAAAGCTTTGAATATCCTTGGCACGGTCAAACCAGCATGTTCCTATTTTTAGGTCTCCTGAATGTGATTCAGGTTTTGTGTAAGTTTAGACAACTACTTAAGCATGCCATCCAGAGATCTGTCCAGACAGGAGAGTGAGGAGTGGCAGGGAGTGTGGGAGGATCTGTGCAGGCACCTAGAGCAGGGGGCACCTCCAGTGCTTTGGAACTTCACCCCAGAACAAGTGCAGAATCCTAAAAAACTGTGAAATGCTTGAAAAAGTGGTGTTATCACCCTGGTATTTCCAAAGAGACACATAGCACTGCAGTGTGCTGGCTCTTGGCCTATGCTTACAGAGCCACAATCAATGCCACTCCAACCTCTGTGACAAGCCCTGCAGCCACTCCAACCCCTCTGACAGACACTGCAGCCACTACAGCATCTGCAAAATGCCCTGCAGCAACTCCAGCTCCTTTTATGGGCCCTGTGTCTGGGCCAGAACACCAATATTTGTCTGTATCAGTTACTCCTATATGGAAGAAAAAAGAGTGGATATGAAAGTGAGTTTTTTTTTTTTTTTAAAAAAAAAAAAAAAAAAAAGGAAAGAAACTCCTACCCAGAGAAGAAAGGAAGAGAAAGAAGATGAGGCAGGCTTCAGAAAAGCTGGGCCAACATGTGAGTAGGAGGACGAAGAGGAAGAGGTCCTAAGAGCATCAGTAATCACGTGATCCCTATCCCTATGCTGCTCTGGTGCTGGGAGAAACGGGGCCCCTCCCTGGAGTTAGGACTCTGTGCATCCTTGGAAGAGACTGCTTCAGGAGAGGATAGATATTTCAAGGACCCAAAAGGGTATCGGTGGGCTTTTGGCACAGCTGCCTTGGAGACGGAGGACATGATGCTCTTGTCTACCTTGCCTTGGTCTCTCACAGGACCCTTCTGTTGTGGGGTTGATGAGGGCTGAAGGACAGCTGGTGCCAATCACTGCCACAGCCGTGCACCTGAGTCAGTATAGCACCAACTGAGTCCACTGACAGAGGATTGTCATGGCCTGAATGAAGTCATGCAGTGCTGAGTGCTGCCATGCTGGACACGGTAGAGCTTCCATAGAAAGTGGAATCAAAGGCACCCAAGCGTTTTGCCACAACTGATATCGCTAATGTATTGTTCTCCATCAGTTTGTCAGCAGATTGAAGGCCACAGCTTGCTTTCAACCTGGAATCGACTGCCCCAGGGCAGGAAACTCAGCCCTACCACTTGCCATGGGCTGCTCCAGACTGCCCTGGAAGAGGAGGAAGCTCCTGAACACCTGCAGTACATCGATGGCATCGTTGTGTGGGGTGACAGAGCAGAGGAAGTGTTTGAGAAAGGGAAGAAAATACTCCAAATTCGTTTGAAAGCTGATTTTGCACTAAAAGAAATGAAGGTCAAGGGACGTGCACAAGAGATCCTGATGCAGGCTGGCCAGGGTCAGGGGGACCAATGCTCAGGGACAGGTTAAGCATCGGTGAGGGGCTTCTCAGTGATTGGGTGGTGCATCACTTGCTTTGTACATATTCTTATTATTCTTGTTATTATTATTATTACTATTTTACCTACCTTTTCTGTCTTTTCAAATTTTAAATCATTCACTACTTTCTGCACCCTTGTGCTTAGTGAAACACATCCAGTTTTCCTACACATCAGGGTCACCTTCACATTGCCTTTGTCTCCTTGTCCTCACTGCCTCCAATGCTCTGCTCTAATGAGCTCCAAGGGAGGCTGTGTCAGTGCTGGCCCTCAGGGGGACACTGCAGGAAACTTGCCTCTGACTTGGACTTCTGGAGAGATTTCCTCAATTGTCTCTCAGTGCCTGAGGTTCATGGGCTCCTCCCCAAAGCCCCCCAACGGGGGATTGCAATGCCTTGGTCTGGGCGTCTGGTGCTGAGCTGGGCCGGGCTCCTGGGACAGAGAGAACTCCTGGCAAGAGGGCCGTGGTGCAGAGAGACAGCTCTGGCCAGGAGCAGCTCCTCTGCACAGCGCAGCAGGGCTGGGGGCTCTGACCGCAGGCACCCAGGCAGAAAGGGATTCCAGGCAGCCTGGAGGGTGCAGGCAGACGAGAGCTCAGTGCACGAGAAACCTTCACAGCTCTGCCCACGATAAGTCTCTGGCTGCAGGACATTTTCAGGGGACGTTCCTGGAAGGGGCTCCTGGATCCGGGACATCTCTGCCTGGCCAGGAGCTGCCAGGATGTCTCTCGTGGCTTGTGAAGTGCAGAGGAGAAGGTGCTGCAGGGCAGCCTTGGTCAGAGGAAGGGGAGGGCAGGGGCTGCCTGCAAAGACAAGGCACTTTCTGCAGTCTCTGCCTGCCTTTTCCTGCTCTGATTCTGGGGCAGACTCTGTGTTAACTGAGTGGTTGGATTTGCACAGGTGACTGAGCTTCTACTGCATTGAACTGAGACCTAAGCAGGTTAGTGATGAACCTCAGAATATCCCCTCCCTTCTCTCTACTTACAGACTGCACCAGGGTTTTTCTGTGCTGTTCTTTAGGACCTGCAGACAAGGAGATGTAATTTTTTAGCACAACCTCTGAGTGCAGCCATCCCACACCTGAGTGCTGCAAGCGGCCAGCAGCTGCGCACCATGGGATGGACAGAGCAGCCCTCCTGGACGTGACCTCTGGCTGAGGTTTGCCACCACAGCAACAACATTTACCACTGCAGTGGAGCAGAGGTGGCCCGTTGGGGGCTGGTGGGCAGAGGTGGCTGCTGAGTACAGGACACTCAGTAAGCATAAAGCAGGGCTACAACCAGGGAGGGACACAAAGGTAACAATGAAAGAAAGACATTGTGAAGGCTTTAATGAGAAAAGAAATGAGTATTTCACAGGGAAATTTCCCCTAACAGTCTGTATTTTTCTTCTTTGTAGTGCCCTTGATGAAGGGCAGCAAATGCCCAACATCAGCTCTGTGAGCGAGTTCCTCCTGCTGCCATTCGCAGACACGCACGAGCTGCAGCTCCTGCACTTCGCGCTCTTCCTGGGCATCTACCTGGCTGCCCTCCTGGGCAACGGCCTCATCCTCACCGCCGTAGCCTGCCACCACCGCCTCCACACCCCCATGTACTTCTTCCTCCTCAACCTGGCCCTCCTCGACCTGGGCTGCATCTCCACCACTCTGCCCAAAGCCATGGCCAATGCCCTCTGGGACACCAGGGCCATCTCCTATCAAGGATGTGCTGCTCAGGTCTTCTTTTCTGTCTTCTTGGTTGGAGCAGAGTTTTCCCTTCTCACTGTCATGGCCTACGACCGCTACGCTGCCATCTGCAAGCCCCTGCACTACGGGAGCCTCGTGGGCAGCAGAGCTTGTGCCCAGATGGCAGCAGCTGCCTGGGGCAGTGGCTTTCTCAATGCTGTCCTGCACACGGCCAGTACATTTTCCCTGCCCCTCTGCCAAGGCAATGCTGTGGACCAGTTCTTCTGTGAGATCCCCCACATCCTCAAGCTCTCCTGCTCAGATGCCTACCTCAGGGAGGCTTGCGTCCTTGTGTTTAGTGTTTCTTTAGTCTTTGGTTGTTTTGTTTTCATAGCGGTGTCCTATGTGCAGATTTTCAGGGCAGTACTGAGGATGCCCTCTGAGCAGGGCCGGCACAAAGCCTTTTCCACGTGCCTCCCTCACCTGGCTGTGGTCTCCCTGTTTGTCAGCACTGCCTTGTTTGCCTACCTGAAGCCCCCCTCCATCTCTTCCCCATCCCTGGATCTGGTGGTGGCAGTTCTGTATTCTGTGGTGCCTCCAGCAGTGAACCCCCTCATCTACAGCATGAGGAACCAGGAGCTGAAAGATGCTGTGAGGAAACTGATGCCTTGATGTTCTTCAAAATCAAGATATTGCCCTTCGTACTCAGCCCTTCGTCTTCTAATGTAACACATTACAGGCACAAGGGTTATTCTATTGGTTTTGTGGTCATTTTTAATACTCTGCAGGGCAGTGTAGCAACTCGGGGCTGTGTAGAAAGTGGGTTGCATGGGGAAGGGTTGCCACAGTGGCTGTCCAGGCCAGCGCAGACGTGCTCACCTGGCAAATGCTCCTTGGGAGATGGGATGTCGTGGGAGAAGAGCAGGTCCCCCTGTGTGTGCAGGAGAAAAATGGGAAGAGAAACCCCTTTGCTGCTGGTGCCATCGCATGCGTGTGGAGAGATGAACGAGTGAGCACCAAGGCCATCAGCTATTCCTACAAGCCTCATGAAGGCCAGTGGGGCAGATAGCGCCACAAGTCCAAGTAACATCCCCTGGGAAGCCACCTGAGTGCAGCTCTGGGATGTGCTTCCTTGAACCGAGGTCCCTGTGCCCACTCCTCATGCCTTGGGGCATCTCAGAGGAGCGCAGAGCAGGGTGAAGCACTGCAGGGCTGAGGTGCCTCCCAGCCTCTGGCAGTGGCTGCAGGAGCCAGAGGGACACTGCAAGTGCTGCAGTGCACTGCCTGTGGGTGTGCAAGGCAGGGACTCGTGTCTCTCAACAGCCCCGTGTGTATGAGGAGCACAGGAGGCCAACTCAGATGTGGACACCTCACAGAGCCCTGACACTGCCCTGTGTGACTCCAGAAACTATCCCTGGTGTCCTTGTGAGATTCCTGTAACCCCCCCGCCTTGCACAGGTTCAGTGCAGATGCCCCTCTCTGCCATGTCACACTTACCCGCCTTTCTGGACTGGGCTGTCAAAGGTTTGGATCAGAGATTTCCGGGGACTTGGAAAAGGCAGGCATCAAACCCATCTTCAGGAAGGGAAACAAAAAGGATTGGCAGAAGTGCAATTGTCAACTCTACTCCTGGTAACATGACGGGGAAAGTCCTGCCACAGCCATCTTCAGGCACTTGGAGGGAAACCAAGAGATTGCTGAAGCAGTAGGGGAGGGGAAGAAGGGAACGTGGTGAAACTGGACATTAGCAAGACCTTTGCCATGGTCTCCTGGGGTCCCCTCTAGCCAGACTTGTGATAATTGGACTGAAGAAAGAGATGATGAGGTGGGGGGGAGGGTGGCTGGACTTAAGTGGTACAAAGTCCTCCTGCCAGCCAGACACCAGCAGCATCCCTCAGTGATGGGCACGTGGGTCAACACCGTTGAACATCTTTGTTATCTCCCTTTATGATGGTATGGAGTGCATTTTTCAGCTCAGTTGTGGATGATGCCAAGCTAGGAGGAGTCCTTGAGCAACTTCACCTTGCGCAGAGCACAACACTATGTGGGCCGCTGCAGGGAAAGTTAACTCCATCCCAGACAGACCCGGTACAAGCGGACACCTGGTTGGCATGCTGACTGTGAGATCCCCTCTGCCTACATTCCCAGGAGGACCCTTAGAGGAAGAATGCCTGGCTATAGGTTGTCATGTTGCTTCTTGGGGGCAAGGAACTGGACAGGCTTGAGAGGTTGCTTGTGGGAACATCATGAGACCCCACCTGCTCTCATGAGATGCCACCTGGAGTACTACGTTCAGCTCCGGGGCTCCCAATGTAAGAATGACATGAAGCTATTAGAGTGAGTCCAGACAAGGACCACAAGGATGATCAAGGGGCTGGAGCACCACTCCTATTGAAACAGGCTGAAGGAGTTGCGGTTTTTCAGCCTGGAGAAGACAATGCTCTGAGGAGACCTTATAGCGTCCATCCAGTACTTAAAGGGGGCCAACAGAAAAGCTGGGGAGAGACTTTTTCTCATGGTGTGCAGTGATAGGACAAGGGGAATGGTTTTAAACTTGGAGAGGGTAGATTTAGACTAGACAGTCAGATGAAATTCTTGACTTGGAGGTGAGGCACTGGCACTGGTGCTGTGGGTCCAGAGGTCGCCCAGAGGGAGTTTGGATCAGCCCATGCCCTTGTGTTTGAAGGAACAGCTGGCGAGAGTGGAGAGGCATCAGGGAAATCCTGGCAATACCAGAGTGAGAGCCAGGTGGGGAAGAGAAGTGGCTGTCTGCAGCCTTCGGAGTGGTGTGGGACAGCACAGGAAAGCCTGCAGAGGAGAAGGCAGAGGGCTCTGACAAGAATGGAAGGCCACAGCAGCACTGACACCTTTGTCTCCGCAGCCATGGCTTATGAGGAGACGTGTTATTCTCATGGCATTGGGACCATGTATTCTCCTTTCAACCATGTGCAAACACTGGGAGGTGTCATACCATTGTCCTTCACGTGATATTATGGGCATCGTCCCCTACCCCACAAACCCCAGGAAGAGCCCTGAGTGAGACATGGGGTGCAGGATCTCTCCTCCAGTGGCTGGGGTCAGGCCTTGGCCCTTCTGCTTCACCAAAACAAACCGAGACAATTCCCACGGGAGGCTTTCACAGTAACAGACTAGAATAGCCAACAGAGTACAGAGTATAGAGCACTCTAATAATACAGGATAGAGTAGCCAACAGAGGTGAGACAGGTACTCTGGTATAATGAAAGCCATCAGAAAGCTGATCGCAGTTAGATGACTGTTATGGGGAGGTCAGGAGTAGCCTGGCCAGGAGAGATGTGAGATTTGGGGGAGGGAAGAGGAAGGGAAGAGGAGCTCGGAAGCTTACTTTCTAGAGGTTAGAGGGTTCATGTAATGTTGATGCTGCTGTAAGACTGGCTTCAAACAGTCTTCTGTGTCCCCTACACTATTTTCAGCAGTAACAAAAACCCCTCGACATAAACATTGGTCCACCACCCTGACAGGAATCCCCTACTCTAATGCAGAACTCAAAGTATCACTTTTAGGAAAACTCAGCCAATAGCCCCCTTCCCTTACCTTTACTTTCTTGCTCACCCTAATCACTGCCCTTAACACTAACATTAAAACGCTCTATTTAAACCCAGACTTTTTGACAAACCTAAACAAAACTCTTAACCATAGTGCATTCCCATACCCTAACCAGAGACCTGGCACCACAAGCAGAAATCCAAGAACACCCACTAAAACTTTGTTGAATCTCTAACCCAGAAAGTGAAAAACAGGTACCAAGGGGGCTCTCTAGGGCAACTGCGTCTCCCCCAGGTGAGCTCAGCCTCAGGATGTCCTGCCCCAGCAGGAGGAATGTGACTGGGGCAGTGACTGTGAGGTCACTTCTGTCTCTGCAGCTCATAGGGCAGCAGCAGGAACGTGTCACGGAAAGGGACTGTGAGGTCCCTTCTGTCTGTAGGTGGCACGTCACCCTTGGCTTCTCCCTGGGATCGGCACTTTGGGGCTGACATGTGCCAGTGGCCCTGCTAGGCCAGCAGAAGGCCCCTGCTTGGCATGCTGACTGTGGGATCCCCTCTGCGTCCATCCCCAGGAGGACCCAGACAGAAAGAAGGTGCGCATAGGGGTTGTCCTGTCCCTTCTGCTTGAGTCCAGCACTGGACAGCAGTTGAAGTTGAATTGACATTTACAGCAGTTTAGTTGAATTTCGGTTTGGAGCATTATTCTCTAATTGACATTGATCCAGGGTGTCTCGTTTGGAGACCTGCATAGGGAGGAAAAGCAGACTCTTGAGGTCTGACACTGCATGGAGAACCCTGCTCCTCCCCACCCCAGCCCTGACATTTCTCTCTTTGGCGCTTGCATCACTTTTCCTTCCACCAGACTTCGGCACAGAAGTCTGCAGCTGGATGTTACAGCTCCTTTGCACCAGCTCCCTCCTGCTTTCCTTAGAGACCTGCATGCACACAGGCGCAGAAGGGTTTCTCCTTATTTCAAACCAAACAACAGGAAAACATGCAGCAATTTTCCAAAAGCAAAGCAAGCTCCTCATCCTGTATGCCTCCTGTGAGGTTTCTGTTCCCAAAAGGATGACTGGACAAGAAGTGTACACATTGAGTGTCTGAGCCTGTTGCTGCCATCTGAGGGAGGCAGAGGCACCGTGTGTGTGAGGTGCGAGCAGGTGACTGACCTGGTCCGCCTGGTGGCAGAACTCAAAGAGGAGGTGGATAGGTTGAGGGCTATCAGGGAGTGTGAGCGGGAGATAGACTGGTGGAGCGACTCCCTGCAGGGCTTGAAGGAGAGGTACCGGAGCGAGACACCCTAAATGGGGGTGGACCCCCTGCCCTGTCGCTGTCGGGCAGAGGGAGGGGACCTAGGAGTTGAGGAGGAATGGAGACAGGTCCCTGCTCGACCTCGCAGGCAACGCACCCCCCCACCAGCCCCTCCTTCCCAGGTGCCCTTACATAACAGATTTGAGGCCCTGGAGCTTGAGGGACCGGTGGGTGAGGACGAGGTAGAAAGCCTACCCAGGAGGATGCCTAGGGCGAGGAAGCTGACTCCACGCCTCAAGACAGCCTCCGCCAAGAAAGACAGAAGGGTGATCGTTGTAGGTGACTCCCTTCTCAGGGGAACAGAGGGCCCTATTTGTTGACCTGACCCTACCCATAGGGAAGTCTGCTGCCTCCCTGGGGCCAGGGTCAGGGATGTTGCCAGGAAACTTCCCAACCTGGTTCGCCCCTCTGACTACTACCCTCTTTTGATAGTCCAGGCTGGCAGTGATGATATTGATGAGAGAAGCCTGAAGGCTATTAAAAGGGACTTTAGGGGACTGGGACGGTTAGTGGATGGAGCGGGAGTACAGGTGATGTTTTCGTCCATCCCTGCAGTGGCAGGGAGGGGTACCGAGAGGACACGGAAAGCCCACCTGATTAACACGTGGCTCAGAGGCTGGTGCCAATACAGAAATTTTGGGTTTTTTGACCATGGGGCGCTTTACTCGGCACCCGGCCTGGTGACCGCAGACGGGTCCCTATCTCCAAGGGGAAAACGGATCCTAGCCCAGGAGCTGGCAGGGCTCGTTGAGAGGGCTTTAAACTAGGAAAGAAGGGGGACGGGGCTGAAATAAGTCTTGTTGGAGCTGTGCCAGGGGGAACAATGGCAAGGCCAGGGGAGAAGGCAATGGCCCGACTGAAGTGCATCTACACTAATGCACGCAGCATGGGTAACAAACAAGAGGAGCTGGAAGCCATCGTGCAGCAGGAAGGCTATGACTTGGTTGCCATCACGGAAACGTGGTGGGACCACTCATGACTGGAGTGCTGCAATGCCTGGCTATAGGCTCTTCAGAAGGGACAGGCAGCACAGAAGGGGTGGTGGTGTGGCTCTCTATATTAGAGAGTGTTTTGATGTTGAGGAACTTGAGGCTGGGAATGATAAGGTTGAGTCTCTTTGGGTTAGGATCAGAGGGAAGGCCAGCAAGGCAAGCATCCTGGTGGGGGTCTGTTATAGACCACCGAACCAGGATGAGGAGACGGATGAGGAGTTCTACAGGCAGCTGGCAGAAGCCGCAAAATCGTCAGCGCTTGTTCTTGTGGGGGACTTCAACTTCCCAGACATATCCTGGAAGCACAACACAGCCCAGAGAAAGCAGTCTAAGAGGTTTCTGGAGAGCGTGGAAGATAGCTTCCTGATGCAGCTGGTTAGTGAGCCTACCAGGGGAGGTGCCCCGCTAGACCTTCTGTTCACAAACAGTGACGGACTGGTGGGAGATGTGGTGGTCGAGAGCTGTCTTGGGCAGAGTGACCACGAAATGGTTCAGTTCTCTATTCTTGGCGAAGTCAGGAAGGGGACCAGTAAAACCGCTGTCTTGGGCTTCCGGAGGGCTGACTGAGCTGTTCAGGACACTGGTTGGCAGAGTCCCTTGGGAGGAGGTTCTGAAGGGCAGAGGAGTCCAGGAAGGCTGGGCACTCTTCAAGAAGGAAATCTTAATGGCTCAGGAGCGGTCTGTCCCCACGTGCCCAAAGACGAGCCGGCGCGGAACTAGACCGGCGTGGCTGAACAGGGAGTTGTGGCTCGAGCTTAGGACAAAAAGGAGGGTTTATAATCTTTGGAAAAGAGGGCGGGCTGCTCAAGAGGACTATAAGGATGTTGCGAGGCTGTGCAGGGATAACATTAGGAAGGCCAAAGCTCATCTGGAGCTCAACCTGGCTACTGCCATTAAAGATAACAAAAAAAGTTTTTACAAATACATCAACACAAAAAGGAGGACTAAGGAGAATCTCCATTCTTTACTGGATGTGGGGGGAAACTTAGTTACAAAAGATGAGGAAAAGGCTGAGGTACTCAATGCCTTCTTTGCCTCAGTCTTTAGCGGCAAGACCAGTTGTTCTCTGGATACCTGGTACCCTGAGCTGGTGGAAGGGGATGGGGAACAGGATGTGGCCCTCGCTATCCACGAGGAAATGGTTGGTGACCTGCTACAGCACTTGGATGTACGCAAGTCGATGGGGCCGGATGGGATCCACCTGAGGGTACTGAGAGAACTGGCGGAGGAGCTGGCCAAGCCGCTTTCCATCATTTATTGGCAGTCCTGGCTATCAGGAGAGGTCCCAGTCAACTGGCGGCTAGCAAATGTGACGCCCATCTACAAGAAGGGCTGGAGGGTAGACCCGGGGAACTATAGGCCTGTTAGTTTGACCTCGGTGCCAGGGAAGCTCATGGAGCAGATTATCTTGAGTGTCATCACGCGGCACTTGCAGGGCAAGCAGGCGATCAGGCCCAGTCAGCACGGGTTTATGAAAGGCAGGTCCTGCTTGACGAACCTGATCTCCTTCTATGACCAAGTGACGCGCTTGGTGGATGAGGGGAAGGCTGTGGATGTGGTCTACCTTGACCTCAGTAAGGCTTTTGACACCGTTTCCCACAACATTCTCCTCGAGAAACTGGCTGCTCGCGGCTTGGACTGGCGTACGCTTCGTTGGGTTAAAAACTGGCTGGATGGCCGGGCCCAAAGAGTTGTGGTGAATGGAGTCAAATCCAGTTGGAGGCCGGTCACTAGTGGAGTCCCCCAGGGCTCAGTGCTGGGGCCGGTCCTCTTTAATATCTTTATCAATGACCTGGACGAGGGGATCGAGTGCACCCTCAGTAAGTTTGCAGATGACACCAAGTTAGGTGCGTGTGTCGATCTGCTCGAGGGAAGGAAGGCTCTGCAGGAGGATCTGGATAGGCTGGACCGATGGGCTGAGGTCAACTGTATGAAGTTCAACAAGGCCAAGTGCCGGGTGCTGCACCTGGGGCGCAACAACCCCGAGCAGCGATACAGGCTGGGAGATGAGTTGTTGCAAAGCTGTCTGGCCGAGAAGGACCTGGGAATACTGGTTGATAGGCAGCTGAATATGAGCCAGCGGTGTGCTCAGGTGGCCAAGAAGGCCAACAGCATCCTGGCTTGTATAAGAAGCAGCGTGGCCAGCAGGTCTAGGGAAGTGATTGTTCCCCTGTACTCAGCTCTGGTGAGGCCGCACCTCGAGTACTGTGTTCAGTTTTGGGCCCCTCGCTACAAGAAGGACATGGAGGTGCTCGAGAGAGTCCAGAGAAGGGCGACAAAGCTGGTGAGGGGTCTGGAGAACAAGTCTTACGAGGAGCGGCTGAGGGAGCTGGGGTTGTTTAGCCTGGAGAAGAGGAGGCTCAGGGGAGACCTCATCGCTCTCTATAGGTACCTTAAAGGAGGCTGTAGAGAGGTGGGGGTTGGTCTGTTGTCCCACGTGCCTGGTGGCAGGACGAGGGGGAATGGGCTCAAGTTGCGCCAGGGGAGGTTTAGGTTGGATATTAGGAAGAACTTCTTTACTGAAAGGGTTGTTAGGCATTGGAATGGGCTGCCCAGGGAAGTGGTTGAGTCGCCATCCCTGAAGGTCTTTAAAAGACGTTTAGATGTAGTCCTTAGTGATATGGTTTAGTGGAGGTCTTGTTAGTGTTAGGGCAGAGGTTGGACTAGATGATCTTGGAGGTCTCTTCCAACCTAGACGATTCTGTGATTCCGTGAGTAGCAGGTCTCAGAAGTTTTCCTCATGGATTATGAGGGCTTCATGCCACTCGCTGTCCCTATCTACCAGTTCAGGAGTCTGAGTACCAGGGGAACAACTGTTCTTGCTGCTGGAGACTGAGGCAAAGGAAGCAATAAAAACCTCAGCATTTTCCTCATCACCTTTACCTGTTTCCCCCCACAACCAATAGAGGATGAAGACTCTCATTACTCCTCCTTTATTATTTTTTTTTTAATTTTATGATTTAAAAAAAAAAAAAACATTATTTTTTAATTATCCTTAATAGATAGGTTGGGCTCCAGTTGGTCTTTCGACCTTCTAATTTTGTCCCTGCACAGCCTCACAACATTTAGAATGTGGTTCTAAACACAACGGCAGCATGCAAGAGAAGGAAGCAGAGAAAACGTAGAATTGGTGGAATTCCATCCCCTATCATTCTGTGATACTGTGCTGCAGTTTAATTCCACTACATCCTGTATTGTCCAAATTGTCCTGCAATTGTTGAGGCAGTTATCTTGTCATAGACAGCACAGTCAGGGTGAGCCATCCGCCTGCAGATATTAACAGCTAAATGAATGGAGCATCAGTCAGGAAGAACCTTGAGAAATCCCAGGATTTCTCCTGCAGAAACCTGTTGACATTTGCAAGGAGAAGAGCCCAGTCCTGCACCAGAGGAAGAGGAACCCCACCCATCAGGGCAGACTGAGACCCTGCTGAGTGAGCAGTGCCCAGGAGGAGGAGGGCCTGGGCACCATGAGGGATCTCATATGAGCTACTCAGCTAAGACCCGGTGTGACACCACACAGACAAGGGCTTGCAGCCAGCAGGGAAAGAGGTGCAGGTCTGGGAGACACAAAGATATTCTGGTCTTCAGAGGAGCAAGGACATAAGCAAGGCTAAAAGTCCCAACAAACCGAGGTCTTTGTGTCCGTGGCTCTGGCTGTTGTCTCTGCCACTGAGGCCTAGGAGGAGACAGCTTATCATTAAAGCACCAGGGCCTCATTGCCTCCTCGCCACCACCCATGAACCAGGCAGGGCTCGGACCATTCTCCTGCACTTGCCCATGCACATCCCCATCTCCTCCTGCCCCAGGAAGAGCCGTGAGCAGTGTGTGAAGGGAAAGGATCTCCCTTCCCAGGGGCTGGGGTCAAGGCCTGACCCTTGTGCTTGGTGACACACATCCAGTTTGGAAAAGTGACATCAGAATCACCTTCACATTGCCTTTGTCTCCTTGTCCTCACTGCCTCCAATGCTCTGCTCTAACGAGCTCCAAGGGAGGCTGTGTCAGTGCTGGCCCTCAGGGGGACACTGCAGGAAACTTGCCTCTGACTTGGACTTCTGGAGAGATGTCTTCAATTGTCTCTCAGTGCCTGAGGTTCGTGGGTTCCTCGCCAAAGCCCCCCGAGGGGGGATTCCAATGCCTTGGTCTGGGCATCTGGTGCTGAGCTGGGCCGGGCTCCTAGGACAGAGAGAGCTCCTGGCAAGAGGGCCGTGGTGCAGAGAGACAGCTCTGCCCAGGAGCAGCTCCTCTGCACAGCGCAGCAGGGCTGGGGGCTCTGACCGCAGCTGGCACGGGTACAGGAGAGGAGAGAGGGCTTGGAGGCACTTGGCAGTGGGAGGATGCTGAGAGCTGCCTGCAGGAGAAATCTGCACAGCCCTTGACAAGGGAAGTCTCTGGCTGCAGGGCCATGCAGCTGCATGTCCTGGAATGGTCTCCTGCTGGGTCTTGTTTCTGGGAGGGCAGTGGGCAATGCAGTAGGCTTTGAGAGTCCTGCTGGGTTGCACTGCGAGGTGAAGAAGTCTGGCAGAAGCCCCTCAGAGTGTCGTAACCCAGCTGCCCCTGGTCAGCCAAGAGCCAAGTGGCCAAGCCTCCTCCAGAAATTGCAGGGGATGCAGCTGGGATGCTGGCACACCGCAGCTTTAAGATATCTAGCCCTGTCTGTGGGGCATCCTCCTGGTCTGCAGGCTGCTCTCCAGCAGGATGCAGCTCTCTCGTGCCATCCTTGTGTTATCCAGGTGCCCCAAGGAGGAGACACCTCCATGCTAAGGCCATGTCCATGCTGCTGGATGGCTGTCTGTGGGCAGCTGGAGTGAGGCCTCTGCAGCCCTGGTTAGGAGGGAGGAGCTGAGATCCTGCTGAGACACCTGGAAAGAAGGTGAGAATTCTGTCCAGATGTACTGGGACTGCGGCTTCTCTGCTTTAAGAAGTCTCCACTTATTGGGAAACACAAGAGTGTGATTGTTGTACTAAGCATAAGAATATTTGCCTTGCTCTACACTGTGGTTGGTTGTGTTCTCTGCAACAACACTGCAAAGTTTTTGGATTTCATAAGTGGACTGAACTTGAGTTTCCCCCGTGTTCCTGCTTCCAGCCTGCTTCACTGCAGGAAGGACTCCTCTGGAGCCCACAGTAGTCCCTGCTCCCAGTGCCACTCTCAGCTAGCACCAGCCGCAGCTCAAGGAGGAGAGCTGCAGAAAGGTTGTCCTGCAAAGAGAGAGGCTTGGGATGAGAGTGCTCTAAGACCTGCAACAACTTTTCCTCAGAGAAGTCTGTTCTAACCATTTTCTGCCTTCTCCTTTTCAACAGACAACTGTGCCCAATGTCAGAAAATGGCCAACAGCAGCTCTGTGAGCAAGTTCCTCCTGCTGGCATTCGCAGACACGCGCGAGCTGCAGCTCCTGCACTTCGGGCTCTTCCTGGGCATCTACCTGGCTGCCCTCCTGGGCAACGGCCTCATCCTCACCGCCGTAGCCTGCCACCACCGCCTCCACACCCCCATGTACTTCTTCCTCCTCAACCTGGCCCTCCTCGACCTGGGCTGCATCTCCACCACTCTCCCCAAAGCCATGGCCAATGCCCTCTGGGACACCAGGGCCATCTCCTATCAAGGGTGTGCTGCACAGGTCTTTATATTTCTCTTCTTGATTTTGTCAGAATTTTATGTTCTCACCGTCATGGCATATGACCGCTACGTTGCCATCTGCAAGCCCCTGCACTACGGGAGCCTCGCTTTAATCTCTCCTGGTTTGTTTCCTAACGAAGGAGCACGAAAGAGACGCGTGTCCTTGTCTCTGAAGAGGAGGTGAAGGAACAGCTAGGGCAAGAAACACAAAAATCAGTTGCGCCAGACTAAAATGTGGTTGTATCTGAGCTTGGAGACTGCAACCCTCTTCAAACTTCCACATCTAGAGGAACACTTTGGCTGCAGCCTAAAAGCCACGTGTACATAAGCTCCCCCAAGCCAGCCAATCTTCTTCCTGTGACCTGCCAGGAAACAGCAATGTAGGCGTGTAACCAAACTAAAGCCCAAACCTTCAGCCCAGTCCTTGACCTGAATAGTGAGTGAGGATCCGGATCCTGGCATTTATACGTGAGAGTTTATAGGCAGCCAAAGTAAATAGTGTAGTCAGAGGTCACGGGGCTAGATTTTGAAAAGTCCTACAGAAAGAAGAGATCTCAGAAATGCAAATTTAAAT
The DNA here is from genome assembly GCF_009769625.2 of Cygnus olor. Classification (NCBI taxonomy): domain Eukaryota; kingdom Metazoa; phylum Chordata; class Aves; order Anseriformes; family Anatidae; genus Cygnus; species Cygnus olor. The sequence goes on from NW_024429178.1 coordinate 102,722, forward strand.
ACCATTAATGTCAAGAAAAGTAATTCTGATTGCTATATTCTTCATCTGCCGTGACTAGACAGAAGAAAATCTATGATAGCAATTTTGCCTTTAAGGTCATTTTTTTTTCCTTTTATTTCTTCTATTTATTTATAAATTGATTGATTGATTGATTTTAAGAGGCTCTGTACTAATTTTCCTCACAGAATGACTAACAGAAATGTGACCCTTGTGCACCTTTTGTAGTTAATTCATTAGGTCAACTCTAACCACTAAGCCCCATCTCAGGCTATTTCCATTAATGATAAGGAGTGACTGACCTTCAAAGACTGAAGCCAGGTAGATGAGCCTCTTCCACAAGGTCTCTTGGCTCCACCCTTGTTAAGTGAAATCTGCCAGGTGTGGATCATTTGACCTTTGCTCTATAGGAAGCATGAGGAGCTGTGGGGAGTTGCCTTCCCAGGGGAGTTGGAGGCTTGTGTTCTCTAGGGTGTGTTTCTACTGTGGTGAAATGGACTTAGTGATCCCCAGCAGGCTGCTTTTTCTTCATGTTTTCTGCCATCTCTGTGAAATAGTTTTAGTGACTCTAGGAGCTAACTATGTTGGTGGTGCCTTCTCAGTGCAGTAAAACCCTGGTGGTACGACCTCACTGTGAAGTAGTTGGGAAGTGACTCAAGCTCAGAAGCTGGCAGGTAAGTGTCCCTGGGTTCTACAGTTGTTTAATGTTGAGGAGTTTGAGTACTTCCTTCACCTTGTCTGTTTTCAGTGAAGTTATCTATGTGGATTCTAAGCTCCCTTTCCAGCCCATAAAAATAAAATAAAATAATAATAATTAAAAAAAAAAACTCAGAAGCTCAGGTGCTTACAGGTAAGCCTGACTTTGAAGAATATTCTTAAGTATTTGTTAAGATGGAACAACAGACTGTGTTAAAAGGTGCCTTAATGTGAACTCAAATGATGTCTTGTGGTAAGTAGAAACAGATCTGGATAGATACTGGTGGCATTAGTGTTACTTTCACTAAGTGGAAATTGTGAGAATGTGCTGTCCATAAAAGAAATGCTGTTTTCACAATACGCAAGTCAAAAGCCTTTAGATTCCCAGAAGTTATAGCTTCAAGGAGATAACTTCAAAGAAAGAAACTCTTGTTGGACATTTTCCCACTGACTCCTCTGTAGATTGGCTCCCTGAAGAGAAAGTGTGGAAGGTGTAATTGTTAATGGTTTCTGAGGTAGGGTCAGGGGAAGGTGTTTTTTCCCCCTTGTTCACTCTCCCTTTCTTCTCCTCCGGGAGTGTTATGGTAGCTTTCCAAAACTTCGACTATCCTTGCGATGTTCAGACCAGCATGTTCTTCTCGTCATGTCTCCTGAATACACTTCAGGTTTTGTCGAAGGTTAAACAAACACCGAAGAGTGTCATCCAGAGATGTGTCCTGAGGCAGGATAGCTAGGAGTGGCAGGGAGAGTGGGAGGATATGGGCAGGCCTCTAGAGCAGGAGGCACCTCCACTGGAAAGACCATGAGGAACCCGCAGTGGATGAATTGGTTAAACAAACCTGGCAGTATGAAGGAAGCCTCTCCTCTTCCCTACAGGCCTGCGTCTCGGCTGTGGAGAAACTTTCGGAAGAGGTCCACAAACTTAGAGAATTTATCTTCCTCCCCACCTGTACAAGCCAGCCTCTGAGGTATGAGGGCTAAGTGTCCTTCTGCGCAAGGAAGACGACAGAGAGGGTACACAGCCCATGCCACCCTGTGGTTTGACCAACGTGACCATGGAGAGGACATGAGAAAAAAGGATGGAAAATCTACATCGACACTAGAGGCACAGGTACGTGATTCCCAAATAAAAAGAATGGGGGAAAAGGGGGTTTTGCGAGAAACCTGCTGCACCAAATTGCAGTGGGCAGCCCTCGGTCCCCAGATCTGGTCCCCAGATCACAGAGTCATAGAATATCCTGGGTTGGAAGGTACCCATAAGGATCATCAAGTCCAACTCCTGGCACCACACAGGTCTGCCCAAAAGTTTAGACCATGTGACTAAGTGCACAGTCCAATCTCTTCTTAAATTCAGACAGGCTTGGTGCAGTGACTCCTTCCCTGGGGAGCCTGTTCCAGTGCGCGACCACCCTTTTGGTGAAGAACCTCTTCCTGATGTCCAGCCTAAACTTCACCTGCCTCAGCTTGACACCATTCCTGCAGGTCCTGTCACTGGTGATAACAGAGAATAGGTCACCTGCCTCTCCACTGCCCCTCGTGAGGAAGTTGTAGGCTGCGATGAGGTCCCCCTCAGCCTCCTCTTCTCCAGGCTGAACAGGTCCAGTGACCTCAGCCGCTCCTCATATGTCTTCCCCTCTAGGCCCTTCACCATCTTCGTTGCCCTCCTCTGGACACTCTCCAACAGTTTAATGTCCTTTCTGTACTGTGGTGCCCAGAACTGCACACAGTACTCGAGGTGAGGCTGCACCAGCGCAGAGTAGAGCGGGACAATCACTTCCCTCGACCGACTAGCTATGCTGTGGTTGATGCACCCCAGGATATGGTTGGCCCTCCTGGCTGCCAGGGCACACTGCTGGCTCCTATTCAACTTGCTGTCAACCACAACCCCCAGATCCCTCTCTGCGGGGCTGCTCTCCAGCATCTTGTCACCCGGTCTGTACGTATAGCCAGGTTTGCCCTGTCCCAGGTGCAGGGCCTAGCACTTGCTCTTGTTAAACTTCATGTGGTTGGTGATCGCCCAGCTCTCCAATCTGTCCAGATCTCTCTGCAAGGCCTTGGCACCCTCATCTGAGTCCACAACTCCTCCAAGTTTTGTGTTGTCGGAAAACTTGCTCAGAACACCTTCTAGTCCTACATCCAAATCATTTATAAACACATTGAAGAGGACTGGCCCTAAAATATTTGCTTTCATTCCTCTTTTCCAGATGACCAACCCTCTGTGTGACCCAGACGCTTGCTCTGAATGTGTTTATTCCTAACTGACACCTGGCCTCCATTGTGGCATCTCAGTACTAAAAGTGAAGTTGCTCAGGGCTCCTCTTCCCAAACTGGAGTGCAGAAGATGCTCAGGGAGTGCCAGGCTCAAGGCCTCACTCTTGTGCTTGGGTGCCACCTGGACACAGGGGCAGGAGGGCACGGGGTGCTGGGTGAGGGAGTCAGGGCTGGACTGAGTCGTCACTGGCAGATTCCCAGTGCCCCTGGAGGCCCTGACCGGTCAAGAAGCAGCTTCCTGGGATTGAAACGTGACAGGGCTGCTGGCATCAGGGAGGTATTGGGAGCCAACAGGATACCCTAAGGGTTCTTCTGGGATGCTGTGTGCCTTGTGTTGGGTGGGCAGCGAGTGGGTCTTCACAGTAAAGCTAAGCCAAAGGATGCACGGGCTGATGGGAGCTCTGCAATGCCAGGACACACAGCGAGGCCACAGCACAAAGGTCTCAGAGGCCTTCAGTGAACAGTAGGAAAGGACCAAGACTGGGTGACCAGGCAAGGTCCGGGAGGTGGGGAGAGGTGGGCAGGGGCTGCGCTGGGCTGGGCAGTGCCCGGCAGAGGGCACCAGCAGCGTCAGGGAGCGGTGGCAGCATGCAGGGGAGGGCTCCCAGCAGGGCTTGGTGCTGCAGAGCCAGGGCTGGGGAAGGGAGCCCAGAGCTGCAGGGGCAGGGGACAGGAGGCTGCTCGGGGCCCTTGCTGGCCTGGGCAGAGCAGGAAGGGGGCCCAGGGCATTCGTCCCCTCACCGCAGCCTGCCACGACCTGCACAGCGCTCACGGGGCGTCCAGGGCCAGGCTCTGCCCTGTGGTGTGCAGGGAGAGGGCAAAGCCTCTCTGAAGAAGAGGCTGAAACTGAAAAAGCTCCCTCTGCTGCCCCATGGTGTGACAGGGCCAGGGTGGGATAAGTTACCTTTATTTGATGTAGTTCTTGTGTAATTTGCATTGGTGATGGCACAAAAAGACAGTTCCTTCACCAGGGATGTACATCCTTCTTCATGTTAGGACACAACTCAGTGTCCTTCACTCTGCTTTATCTCACAGATGAACTGGATTAGGTCTCCTTGAGTATTCTGAGGCACAATGCAGTGCTTTTTGTCTTCTGCTACTCCAGCATAATATGTGTGACTTTCCCTTACTCTGCGCATTGACCTGATGGGTCACTTCCCATTTTTCACTTTCAAAACCTTAGTTGGACAGGGACCATTTCCAAAGTGGGGCAAGCTGATGGGTTCTGGCTCAGCCATTTGAAGCGTGCTATACTTGAGTTTTGGAGCCTGAGTTTGCTAAAGATGACCCAGGAAGGTAAATGCATGTTCAAGTGTCTAGCAGGAATAAGGGAAAGTATTTCAGGTTCCCAATGGCCGTTTCAAATTTAGGTCAATCCCAGGAACCCACTGAACTAGGGTGTTGTCTTTGAAGGGGTTTCCTGTGCTGGGCTGGGCTGCAGTTACAGGGACAAAGACCACTGCTGGCAGTGGAGGTGCCCTGAGAACTCCACCTGATTTTCCCAAAGGGCTCTCATATCCTATAGGTCTCTTCTGACGTCTGCCAGTCCAGGGAAGTGCCTCAAACACAATGGGGCCACAGGAGGTTTTCCCTGGTTATGCTTATGGTCAGACAGCAAAGCTCTGCCTCAACACCCAGTAATATTTTTTTAGTCCTTAACTAATAAAGCAACTAGTCGTCAGCTCAAATGATTCAATCCCTTCTGTGAAATGTCTCACGTGAATGATAATTTCTATCATGAAGAAATGTTAATTTTCAGGATGTATATTCATGGCAGGAGAAGAAATGCTTGTGTACACCTGTACTTGCATTGTCATCGCTTTGTCTATCATGGTGTGCTCCCTCATCTTCCAGGCTCAAAACCTGACTTGATTACACAGAACATGCTGAATGTCCCCTTTCAAGCTGCCTGTCTGGACCCATGCACTTCCCATGGTTCTCCTGCTTTGCCCTCCCCTTACTCTTTGATCATTCAGACCGCTCTCACCAACCCAATTGCTGCTTTGAGTTTCAGTGAGTTCCAGCTCGCCCATCTCTCAGCAGTCTGTCTAATGGTTTCCGTAGCAAGAAATTCATCGCTTCTCATTGAATTAGTATGATATGGATTAATATTAACACAATTATTTTTAATTTCCTATTAATCAGAGTAAAATAGATCATGTACAGTCATCCTTTTGGGAAGGTAAACATCACTGGAGGCAAAAAAATGAGGAACTTGAACATTGTGGGTTTGTCTTTTTTTTTTTTTTTTTTTTTTTTTAAATTGCAGCATGATTTCCTGCTGTTTGTTTTTACATAGGAAAAACCCTGCTCTTCCTACCTATACAGGGCTTCAAAGGAGTAACCCTTGACCAATATCTATAGGAAAATGATGCTCTAAACTGAAATGCAACAAAATTCAGCCTTTAAAATGCGGAAAGATTTCTATGAGTTGCTCTTTGAAATCCTCCTCCTTAACTACACCATGAAAGCTCTCCAATTAGCTGAACAAGTCTTGAAGGCTTGAAGAAAACTGTGGGAGAGATATGGCTCCTTAGGACTTTCTCTGTTGTAATGTGTTCCATGGTGTATTTTGGTGCTGAGTCAGTGAAACTTGGGTAGTGAGAGGAGAATGATGCAAGTGCTTGAGAAGGTAAAGTCAGAAGGAAAAGTTGAAGTGACTTGGAGTATTAATGGGCCCCACTGAGGGCTGTTACTAAGAAAGCCTCCCCAGGGACTTGTTAGGGCAGACAATTGGAGGCCATGATTGCAGACAGGCAAAGCGCTGTGCTGAGAAAAGTCTTGGTTGGTTTTGGTGAAGCAGAAGGGCCAAGGCCTGACCCCAGCCACTGGGAGGGGAGATCCTGCACCCCCACATCTGGCTCAGGGCTCTTCTTGGGGTCTGTAGGATGTGGTGGGCAGTGTGATGCCACAAGAAGAACTTCATTATGACACCTCCCCACCCCTGCACAGGGTATCAAGGAAGCAGTGAGGCCCCATTGCAATGACTATATCTCATCTCCTCAGAAGCTCTAGCCAAAGGGACAAAAAGGTCAGGGCTGTTGGGGCCTTCCCTTCTTGCCAGCACCCTCTGCCTTCTCCTCTGCAGGCTTTCCTATGCTGTTCCACACTTTGCCCTATTTCCTTGGAGTCTGCAGACACCCATCTCTGTTTACCACCTTGCTCTCATCCCGGCATTTCCATCATTTCACCAGTGTCTCATTAACCCTCATCAGCTGTTCCTTGAAACAAAGCCATGGTGTGATCATAGACTCTCTTTCGGTGACCTCTGTCACAATGGCACGACCCTTTGAGGGACATTTCTTCCTCCTCATGGCCAGTGCCAACATTCCAAGGTGCACTTTGTGGCAGTTTTTTCTCTCCTGCTCTTTCCTACCACCAAAGAAAGCTCCATCAGGGTGGAAACCACTCCTGAAGTAGGCATCCCAACACATCAGGCTCCTTGCGGCCTGTCAGCCAAGCAGACACAAGTCACCTCACCAGCATCTCCCAAGCCCTGGGCCTGCTGCTGGCCTTGCAGCTTCTTGGCTAGACACAGCCAAGCCTTGTGCCTCGTGCTGTGCAGTGCTGGACTCAAGCAGAAGGGACAGGACAAGCCCTATGCGCGCCTTCTTTCTGTCTGGGTCCTCGTGGGGATGGAGGCAGAGGGGATGCCACAGTCAGCATGCCAAGCAGGGGCCTTCTGCTGGCCTAGCAGGGCCACTGGCAGATGTCAGCCCCAAAGTGCTGATCCCAGGGAGAAGCCAAGGGTGACGTGCCACCTACAGACAGAAGGGACCTCACAGTCACTGCCACAGCCACATTCCTCCTGCTGGGGCAGGACATCCTGAGGCAGAGCTGACCTCTCTCTAGTCCCCTAGGGACTTGGTTTTCAATTTCTGGCTTAGAGTTTAAGCAAAGTTACAGTGGCAGGGTTCCCAAGCAACTAGGGCTCAACTTTCTGGGTTAGAGAGTGAACAAAACTTTACTGGGAAGGTTTGGTGTTCTGTGGGTATCTGTTCTGTGGTTAGGTAAGCTCTGTTATTTATGTTTTTGTTGTTGTTGTTGTTGTTGTTGTTGTTTTTTCTAGTCTGCCACGAAGTCTAGGGTTAAGCAGAGCATTTTAATACTAGTATTAAAGGTAAGGGAAAAGGGTATGGCCTGAGTTTTCCTTTAAGTGATACTTTGAGTTCAAGCATTAGAGAAATGGATTCCTGTCAGAGTGCTGGAGTAGCATTTAGGTTTAGGGATTAAAATTCCTGGTTCAAGTAAGGTAAGGGCCATATGTGACTGTTTTAAGTCAGTGTTACCACAGCATCAACATTACATGAATCCTCTTACCTCAATGAAATCATAAATTTCTGCTGGCCAAGCTCTTCTTCCCACCTCAAAATCTCACATCTCTCTTGTCCAGGCTGCTCCTGACCTCCCCATATCTTATTGGGATCAGCTTTCAGATGACAGGGTTTAGATGTTAGTTGTTCATGTATGGCATTAGGGACTACGGCAAACCTTTCTGGGTGAGAGCTTAAGCAAATATTGAGTGGGAGGGTTTGGTGTTGTGCTTGGGGTGTCACGTCTGTGGTTAGGGTATGGGCAAGCTCTTTGGTTTAGCGTTTTGTTTAGGTCTGCAAGAAGACTTGGGTTAAATAGAGCATTTTAATGCTTGTGTTAAAGGCAGGGATCACGGTGAGCAAGAGAGTAAAAGTAAGGGAAAGGTGGTATGGACTTATTTTGGCTTCAAGGGATATTGTGGTCAAAACTTAGAGCAGTGGATTCCTGTCAGGGTGTGGAGTGGCATTTAGATTTAGGTATGAATGTTACAGGTTAAAATAGGGTAAGGGCCTCACATGACTGCTTTAAGTCTGCGTTATGGTGGGATCGACATTACCTGAGCATTCTTAGCTCTCCAAAATCATTAGCTTCTGCTGGCCAAGCTCCTCTTCCCTCCCCCAAATCTCACATCTCTCCTGGCCACCCTTCTCCTGACCTCCCCATACCAGTCATCTTCTTAGAGGCAGCTTTCTGATGGCTTTCATGAGCTCAGAGTATCTGTCTCACCTCTGTTGGCTACTCTGCACCTGAGAAAGAAGCAGCTCCCAAGCCAGCACAGAGAAGCACACAAAGGCTGTAGGAGCACCCTGCACAATGTGCCCAGCAGCTCTGCACCACCACAAAAGCAGCCCTGAAGGATGAGTTCAGGCAAAAGCCGAAAACTTTGGCCTGACAATCCCAATCCAAGACCTCTTCCTCTATGGGGCCAACCCAGTACTTAGGAAGCGAGGATATCACAAACTGTGTACAAAGCAGATGCATCTGGTGGCCCGTCATGCAGACCAGCAGATGTGAGCCTAAAGGCACAGATCCCAACCAGGAGTCAAAGGATGACCTGTCAGCTGCTTCAGAAAAAAGTCACCTCACATGCCACTTAACAGCCATTAGCTTCCTACTGGACTTGGAGCTTCTGAGGCACCACGGAGCTCATAATACCACACCTACAAAACACCCCGTTTTGCCCAGAATCTGCCCAGGTAGAAGTGATCTGGTTGTGATCCTTCTAGACCATGGCACACCTCCTGGGCTCCAAGCCTCTCTGACACACAGGAGCCAGTGCCGTGCCAGTTCTGGGAGGTGCTAGGGCAGGAGGGCCCTTGCAGTCAAATCACTCGCCAGACTCCTTTGCTGGGGCTGCTGCGTGCCCTGGGGCTGCAGAGCTCTCCTCTGCCTGCTCACAGCAGATTGAGCACTTGAGCTCTGGTCAGTTCACCTTGAAGGAGATCCCCCCTTAGGAGGGAAGTGCTGCAGCGCAGGCCAGCTGTGCCACTGCCGTGCCCACTGCCTGTCCCTGCCTGCAGTCCCAGCACAGCCCCACGGCAGCACTGGCACCAAGCTACAGGAGCAGCCGGGCCTGACCCCACCAGCAGGGCTCAGCACGAGAGGGTGGCAGTGGCAAGAGAGTAGCCCTGCATGCCCCAAGCGCTGGTGCTCCCTGGCCGTGCTGCTGGCATGGGACTCTTTTCCTCTGCAGCCCTGCACATGGCACTGCCCCTGCAGAGCCAGAGCAGCTCTCAGAGGAAGGACGTCACACAAGGAAGGCAGTGCAGCCTCCTTTCTTTTATTTAAATTCACAGAGGGCCTGGCTCCTCATATACAGGATCTCTGAGCTATACTTGACAGGTACATATTCTAAAAGAAATGAGATGAATCATATCATTCCAATGGGAAACTTTAGCCGTATGAAACCAAAGAAAGTCCTGTAATAAAAACACTCATAAATACACAAACACACCCCAAAATAATTATATATATAATATTAGCTGTTCTAGTAGTTATTGACATTATTAGTCATCTGCAGAGGTAGAATGGAAATTTACTGCTTCCAAAACACATCTAGTCATCAATTTCCACAGGGCATCCTTCAGCTCCAGGTTCCTCATGCTATAGATGAGGGGGTTCACTGCTGGAGGCAAAACCGAGTACAGAACTGCCACCACCAGGTCCAGGGATGGGGAAGAGATGGAGGGGGGCTTCAGGTAGGCAACCATGGCAGTGCTGACAAATAGGGAGACCACGGCCAGGTGAGGGAGGCACGTGGAAAAGGCTTTGTGCTGGCCCTGCTCAGAGGGGATCCTCAGCACAGCCCTGAAGATCTGCACATAGGACAGCACAATAAAAACAAAACAACCAAATAATAAAGAAACACTAAACACAAGTGCCCCAACTTCCCTGAGGTAGGTGTCTGAGCAGGAGAGCTTGAGGATCTGGGGGATCTCACAGAAGAACTGGTCCACAGCATTGCCTTGGCAGAGGGGCAGGGAAAATGTCGTGGCCGTGTGCAGGACAGCATTGAGAAAGCCACTGCCCCAGGCAGCTGCTGCCATCTGGGCACAAGCTCTGCTGCCCACGAGGCTCCCGTAGTGCAGGGGCTTGCAGATGGCAACGTAGCGGTCATAGGACATGACAGTGAGAAGGGAATATTCTGCTGATATAAAGAACAGAAAGAAAAAGACCTGAGCAGCACACTCTTGATAGGAGATGGCCCTGGTGTCCCAGAGGGCATTGGCCATGGCTTTGGGGAGAGTGGTGGAGATGCAGCCCAGGTCGAGGAGGGCGAGGTTGAGGAGGAAGAAGTACATGGGGGTGTGGAGGCGGTGGTTGCAGGCTACGGTGGTGAGGATGAGGCCGTTGCCCAGGAGGGCAGCCAGGTAGATGCCCAGGAAGAGCGCGAAGTGCAGGAGCTGCAGCTCCCTCGTGTCTGCGAATGCCAGCAGGAGGAACTCGCTCACAGAGCTGCTGTTGGACATTTTCTGACTTGGGACACAGTTGTCTGTTGAAGAGGAAAAGGTAGAAGAAGTTAGAACAGACTTATCTCAGGAAAACCTACTGCAAGCCTTAGAACATCCCTAGCACAAGCCTGTCTCTGTTCAGGAGAACCTTTCTGCAGCTCTCCTGCTTGAGCTGCGGCTGGTGCTGGCTGAGAGTGGCACTGGGAGCAGGGGCTGCTGTGGGCTCCAGAGGAGTCCTTCCTGCTGTGCAGCAGGAGGGAGGCAGGAACATGGGGGAAACTCAAGTTCAGTCCACTGATCAGGTCAATGAATTTTGCAGTGCTGTTTCAAACAGTGCACCCCAATGCAGAACAGAGGTGCAGATGCCACTGCTGAACACTCCTGTTCTCAGCTGCCCTGTGTCACCCGTCTGTGAGCTGCAGGACCGTCCTGCTGCGGTGTTTCCCTGGGAAGACACTGGAGACATCTGAGAGCAGAGAAGCCCCAGTCCAAGTGCAGCTGGGCAGAATCCTCACCTTCTCTGAGGGTTATGAGCAAGATCTCAGCTCTTCCCTCCTAGCCAGGGCTGCAGAGGCCTCACTCCGGCTGCCCACAGACAACCATCCAGCAGCATGGACATGGCCTTAGCGTGGAGGTGTCTCCTCCTTGGGGCACCTGGATAACACAAGGATGGCACGAGAGAGCTGCATCCTGCTGCAGAGAAGCATGCAGACCAGGAGGATCCAGCACAGACAGAGCTGGGTATTTGCAAGCTGGGGTGTCCCAATATCCATTCTGCATCCCCTGCATTTTCTGGAGGAGGCTGGGCCACTCGGCTTTTGGCTGACCAGGGGCAGCTGGGTTATGACACTCTGAGGGGCTTCTGCCAGACTTCCTCACCTCGCAGGTGCCATCCAGCAGGACTCTCAAAGCCTACTGCGTTGCCCACTGGCCTCCCAGAAACAAGACCCAGCAGGAGACCCTTCCAGGACGTGCAGCTGCATGGCCCTGCAGCCAGAGACTTCCCTTGTCAAGGGCTGTGCAGATTTCTCCTGCAGGCAGCTCTCAGCATCCTCCCACTGCCAAGTGCCTCCAAGCCCTCTCTCCTTGTCTCCTCTCCCCGTGCCAGCTGCGGTCAGAGCCCCCAGCCCTGCTGCGCTGTGCAGAGGAGCTGCTCCTGGCCAGAGCTGTCTCTCTGCACCACGGCCCTCTTGCCAGGAGCTCTCTCTGTCCCAGGAGCCCGGCCCAGCTCAGCACCAGACGCCCAGCGCAAGGCATTGGAATCCCCCCTCGGGGGGCTCTGGTGAGGAGCCCATGAACCTCAGGCACTGAGAGACAATTGAAGACATCTCTCCAGAAGTCCAAGTGAGAGGCAAGTTTCCTGCAGTGTCCCCCTGAGGGCCAGCACTGACACAGCCTCCCTTGGAGCTCGTTAGAGCAGAGCATTGGAGACTATGAGGACAAGGAGACAAAGACAGTGTGAAGGTGACCCTGATGTGTAGACAATCTGGATGTGTTTCACCAAGCACAAGGGCCAGGCCTTGACCACTGGCACCATGGAAGGGAGATCTGTTCCTGTCACAAAGTGGTCAGGGCTCTTCCTGGGGCAGGAGGAGATGGGGATGAGCATGGGCAAGTGCAGGAGAATGGTCCGAGCCCTGCCTGGTTCATGGGTGGGGGCGAGGAGGCAATGAGGCCCTGGTGCTTTACCGATAAGCTGTCTCCTCCTAGGCCTCAGTGGCAGAGACAACAGCCGTGGCCACGGACACAAAGACCTGGGTCCTGTTGGGACTCTCAGCCTTGCTACAGCCCTTGCTCCTCTCCACACCATATTGTCCTAGGGACTCCCACAACTGTACCTCTTTCTCTGCTGGCTCTAGACCCTTGTCTCTGTGGTATCTCACAGGATCTGAGCTGAGTCTGATAACGCAGATTTTCTTGGTGGCCATGCTCCTTGTAAGGCAGGTCTTTAGGAAGCTGACCTGGTTCCTGGTGAGCAGCACCACTCTCGTATGGCATCCCTCGTGGTGCCCCAGGCCCTCCTCCTACTGTGCAGCAGAGCTTGTGCCCAGATGGCAGCAGCTGCGTGGGGCAGTGGCTTTCTCAATGCTGTCCTGCACACGGCCACTACATTTTCCCTGCCCCTCTGCCAAGGCAATGCTGTGGACCAGTTCTTCTGTGAGATCCCCCAGATCCTCAAGCTCTCCTGCTCAGATGCCTACTTCAGGGAAGTTGGGGCACTTGTGTTTAGTGTTTCTTTAGTCTTTGGCTGTTTTGCTTTCATTGTTTTCTCCTATATTCAGATCCTCAGGCTGGTGCTGAGGATGCCGTCTGAGCAGGGCCGGCACAAAGCCTTTTCCACGTGCCTCCCTCACCTGGCTGTGGTCTCCCTGTTTATCAGCACTGCCATGTTTGCCTACCTGAAGCCTCCCTCCATCTATTCCCCGTCAAGGGACCTGGCGGTTGTAGTTCTGTACTCGGTGCTGCCTTCAGCACTGAACCCCCTCATCTACAGCATGAGGAACCAGGAGCTCAAAGATGCTGTGAGGAAAATATTTCTATACATGCTTCTTCATCATCAATAATGACTTCAGTATTGTGATTATTATCATATCATTTTTGTCATTATACTTATTATCAAAGTTTAATATTAGAAATTATCCTAACAGGACTATCTGGTTATTTGGGAAACTGAGAGAATGATTTCCTTAAGTATATTTTAAAATTACTTTTAACCAGTCATAGAATCATGGAATCACAGAATGGCCTGGGTTGGAAAGTACCCGAAAGATCATCTAGTTCCACCCCCCCTACCATGGGCAGTGACACCTCCCAGTAGATCATGGTTGCTCAGGACTTCATCTAACTTGCTCTGGAAGACCTGCAGAGACGGGACATCCAATACCTGTGTGGAAAACCTGTTCCAGTGCCTCATTATCCTGAGTGAAAATTTTCCTTCTAACCTCTAATCTGAATCTCCCCTTTTAATTTAAAACCAATTCCCCTTGCCCTATCATTTTCTACCTGAGTAAAGAGTCCTTCTCCATTCACTTTATAAGACCACTTTAAGTACTGAAAGTCTGCAATGACATCACCCCGGAGCCTTCTCTTCTGGTAGGCTGAACATCCCCAGATCTCTCAGCCTTTCTTCATAGGAGAGGTGCTCCAGCCCCTTGATCATCTTTGTGGCCCTCCTCTGGACCCACTCTAACAGCCCACATCCTTCTTGTGCTGGGGGCCCCAGACCTGGACGCAGGACTCCAAGTGGGGCCTCACAAGGGCAGAGCAGATGGGGACAATCACCTGCCTCCACCTGCTGCCCACTCCTCTCTTGATGCAGCCCAGGATGCACTTGGCCTTCTGGGCTGCCAGCACTCACTGCTGGCTCATGTCGAGCTTTTCATGCAGCAGAACCCCCAAGTCCTTCTCTGCAGGGCTGCTCTCAATGAGTTCTTCTCCCAGCCTATCCCCATGTCTGGGATTTCCCCAGCCCAGGTGCAGCACCTTGCACTTGGACTTGTTGACCCTCCTTAGGTTAACATGGGCCCAAATTTCAAGCTTGTCCAGGACCCTTTGGATGGCATCCCTTCCTCTGTTGCATCAACTACACCACCCAGCTTGGTGTCATCTGCACACTTGCTGAGGGTGCACTCTACCCCACTGTCCCTGTCATTGATAAAGATATTAAAGAGTACCGGTCTCAGGATTGACCCCTGAGGGACACCACTCATCACCAGCCTTCACTTGGACATAGAGCCCTTGACCATTACTCTCTGGGTGTGACCTGCAAGCCAACTCCTTATCCACTCAATGGTCCAATCCAATCCCTCCAATTTGGAGACCAGGATGTCATGTGGGACTGTGTCAAAGGTCTTACAGAAGTCCAAGTAGATGACATCGGTTGGCCTTCCCTTGTTGTTTGATGTGGTCACTCCATTGTAGAAAGCCACCAGATTGGGCCAACACGATTTACCCTTTGGTGAAGCCATGTTGGCTGTCTCGGATCACCTCTTTCTCTTCCAAGTGCCTGACATTGATTCTAGGAAGATCTTTTCCATGATCTTGCCAGGCACAGAGGTATGGCTCACCAAGTTCCCTGGATCCTCCTTTCTACCCTTTTTAAAAATGGGAGTGATGTTTCCCTTTTCCCAGTCACTAGGGACTTCACCCGACTGCCAGGACTCTTCTGATATGATGGAGAGAGCCTTGGCAACTACATCAGCCAGTTCCCTGTGGACCCTGGGATGCAAGTCATCAGGCCCCATAGACTTGTACGTGTTTAGTTTCATCAGGTGGTCTCGAACCTGCTCTTCACTTAAAGTGGTTGGGACTTTGTCCCCCAGCCTCCAGCTCTGGGTTCAGGGAAATGAGAGATTTGGGAAGCCTGACTGGCACTGAAGACTGAGGAGAAGACGTTGTTTAGTCCCTCAGCCTTCTCCATGTCTGTCATTACCAGTTCACCCTTCTCATCCATCGGAGGGGGTACACTCTCCTTGGCCTTTCTTTCCTGAGCAATGTATCTATAGAATCTCTTCCTTTTATTCTTTGCATCCCCTCCCAAGCTCAGATCCATCTGTGCCTTGGATTTCCTTCTCCCATCCCTGCACATCCAAAACAAAACCATGCGTGAGGGCCTGGAAAAAGGAACCCTAGAAGCCATTCTGGAAACAAAAGTTGTAGGTAGGAAGCGCAGTTTTGTGGAGGTGCAGAGCTGATGGGCATGTTGTGGAGGATGATCCTAAAGACCTTTGTGCCCTTTTCCCTCCTGACTACAATGCCACTTCTGTCTCAAGACTAGAGTAGCCAACAGAGGTGAGACAGATACTCTGGGATCAAGAATGTCATCCGAAAGCTGATCCCAATAAGCTATGGGGAGGTCAGGAGCAGCCTGGACAAGAGAGATGTGAGATTTTGGGATGGGAAGAAGAGCTTGGCCAGCAGAAATTTATGATTTCGTACAGGTAAGAGGGGTCATGTAATGTTGATGCTGTGGTAACACTGACTTAAAACAGTCACATATGGCCCTTACCTCACTTGGACCAGGAATTTTAATCCCTAAACCTAAATGCTACTCCAACACCCGGACAGGAATCAATTTTCTCTCTTGCTAACCCTAATGCCTTCCCTTAACACTAGCATTAAAATGCTCTATGTAACCCTAGACTTCTTGGGAGACCTAAACAAAACCCTAAACCACAGAGCTTGTCCATACCTTAACCACAGACCTGACACCACAAGCAGAAATCCAAACACTCCCACTAAAACTTTGCTTAATCTCTAACCCAGACAGTGAAAAGCAGGTACCAAGGGGGCTAGAGAGAGGTCAGCTCTGCCTCAGGATGTCCTGCCCCAGCAGGAGGAATGTGACTGGGGCAGTGACTGTGAGGTCCCTTCTGTCTCTGCAGCTCATAGGGCAGCAGCAGGAACGTGTCACGGAAAGGGACTGTGAGGTCCCTTCTGTCTGTAGGTGACACGTCACCCTTGGCTTCTCCCTGGGATCGGCACTTTGGGGCTGACATGTGCCAGTGGCCCTGCTAGGCCAGCAGAAGGCCCCTGCTTGGCATGCTGACTGTGGGATCCCCTCTGCCTCCATCCCCACGAGGACCCAGACAGAAAGAAGGCGCGCATAGGGCTTGTCCTGTCCCTTCTGCTTGAGTCCGGCACTGGACAGCACGAGGCACAAGGCTTGGCTGTGTCTAGCCAAGAAGCTGCAAGGCCAGCAGCAGGCCCAGGGCTTGGGAGATGCTGGTGAGGTGACTTCTGTGTGCTTGGCTGACAGGCCGCAAGGAGCCTGATGGGTTGGGATGCCTACTTCAGGAGTGGTTTCCACCCTGTTGGAGCTTTCTTTGGTAGTAGGAAAGAGCAGGAGAGAAAAACTGCCACAAAGTTCAACTTGGAAGGTTGGCACTGGCCACGAGGAAAACATGCTGCAATTTTCCAAAAAACAAAGCTCAAGTTCCTCATTTTTTTGCCTCCAGTGATGTTTACCTTCCCATAAGGATGACTGTACATGATATATTTTACACTGATTAATAAGAAATTTTAAATAGTAGTGTTAATATTAACCCATATCATAGTAATTCAATGATAAACGATGAGTTTCTTGCTAAGGAAACCATTAGACAGACTGCTGAGAGATGGGCGAGCTGGAACTCCCTGAAACTCAAAGCAGCAAGTGGGTTGGTGAGAGCGGTCTGAATGATCAAAGAGTAAGGGGAGGGCAAAGCAGGAGAACCATGGGAAGTGCATGGGTCCAGACAGGCAGCTGGAAAGGGGACATTCAGCAGGGTCTGTGTAATCAAGATGGGTTTTGTGCCTGGAAGATGAGGGAGCACACCATGATAGACAAAGCGATGACAATGCAAGTACAGGTGAACACCAGTATTTCTTCTCCTGTGCTGAATAGAGATCATGGAAATTCACATTTCTTCATGATAGAAATTACACTTCACGTGAGACATTTAACGGAAGGGATTGAATCATTTGAGCTGATGTGTAGATGCTTTATTAGTTAAGTACTAAAAGAAATACTGGGTATTCAGGCAGAGGTTTGCTGTCTGAGCATAAGCAACCAGGGAAAACCTCCTGTGGCCCCGCTGTGTTTGAGGCACTTCCCTGGACCAGCAGATGTCAGAAAAGACCTGCAGGAGACCAGAGCCCTTTGGGAAAATCAGGTGGAGCCAGGTGGAGTTCCCAGGGCACCTCCACTGCCAGCAGTGGTCTTTGTCCCTGTAACTGCAGCCCAGCCCAGCACAGGAAACCCCTTCAAAGACAACACCCTAGTTCAGTGGGTTCCTGGGATTGACTTAGATTTGAAGTGGCCATTGGGAACCTGAGTTACTTTCCCTTATTCCTGCTAGACACTTGAACATGCATTTACCTTCCTGGGTCATCTTTAGCAAACTCAGGCTGCAAAACTCAAGTACAGCACGCTTCAAATGGCTGAGCCAGAACCCATCAGCTTGCCCCACTTTGGAAATGGTCCCTGTCCAACTGAGGTTTTGAAAGTGAAAATGTGAAATGAGCCGTCAGGTCAATGCGCAGAGTAAGGGAAAGTCACACATACTGTGCTGGAGTGTCAGAAGGCAAAAAGCACTGCATTGTGCCTCAGAGTAATCAAGGAGACCTAATCCAGTTCATCTGTGAGATAAAGCAGAGTGAAGGACGTTGAGTTGTGTCCTAACATGAAGAAGGATGTACATCACTGCTGAAGGAGCCGTCTTTTTGTGCCATCACCAATGCAAATTCACAAAACGACATCAAATAAAGGTAACAAGCCCCACTCTGGCTCTGTCACCCCACAGGGCAGGGGAGAGGGAGCTGACAGCCAAGGGATGCAATTCGGTACAGGAGGTGGGGCCCAGCAGAGACAAGGAGCCAAGGCAGTAGCTGGGGGAGGCCAGGAGAAGCAGCCCAAGGGGTGGTGCTGCTTGTGAGGACACGTTTGTGCCAGCAGCCTGAGTGGGCAGCAGCTGTGCGCAGGCGAGGGGAGGCCAGGAAGCGCATGCCAAGAGCGCTCCTGCCAGCAGAGACAAGGCCGGGGCCGAGGGCAAGGGGAGGGGCAGGCCCAGGGCAGGGGGCTGCAAGGGCCATGCTGAGCTCCCTGCCCCTGCAGCAGCCGCACTGGCCCTCAGCAGACGTGCTGGCCGGAATGCACGGGGAGGTGCTGGCGTGCATCAGAGAGCAGCAAGGAGGGCGCTGGAGAGGGCCGGGGCAAGGCGAGTGGCAGAGCCCCATGCAGGGGCTGGCTGGGGGTCCCCTCTGCTGCAGCCAGTGCACGCGGCATGGCAGGAGGAGGGCTCCCTGTGCGCCATGGGGTAGAGCCTGGCCCTGGGCTCTTCCTGACGTCCCTGCAGCTCCTGGCAGGCTGCGGTGAGGTGCCCCTCAGCCTTCCCTCCTGTGCTGCCAGGGCACACGGCTGCCTCCTGCCCAGCTCACTGCCCACCAAGAACGTCCGTTGTGGCTGCTTCCCAAGCTGGGCCTTGCCCAGGGTCAGTCCCCTGCAGGGGCAGAAACTGGCCCTTGTCCTGGTGGCTTTTCATGGCCTTCCTCTCAATACATGCTCTTCTCATGCTTGATCTCTTTTACTGAATTCAGAGGCCTAGGAGAACTTTTTGGTACAGACTACCGCAGAAAAATCTTCGAGTCCCTCAGCCACATCTCTGCTTTTCCTCCACATTGCAGCTGGGCTCTTAAATCCCACAACCTCTGCTGTACCTGAAGAGAAATCATGAGAAACAAGAGTCACAAAAAATGACTACCTGCTGGTTCCTTTATTTCGTTAAATACAAAGAGCTTATCAGCACTTGTACATGAGCTCTTTGGGTTAAAAAACAAAACAAAACAACAACAACAACAAAAGGTAGAACAAGTGAGATTAAGAAAAAATATTTTAATTGGAAGAATATTGCAAAGAATGAAAGTCAATTTTGAAATACATGAGCAAAGGTGTTTCTGCCTTGCCCGCGTATTTGTGAGGAAGATGTGCAGGTACCTCACTGATGGGGAAATGCTGTATATTAGAATAACATCCTCAGTGCCTCCTTTAGCTCCTTGTTCCTCGTGCTGTAGAAGAGGGTTTCACTGCTGGAGGCAACACTGAGTACAGAGCTGAAACCGCCAGGTCCAGGCATGGGGAAGAGATGGAGGGGGGCTTCAGGTAGGTGAACATGGCAGTGCTGACAAACAGGCCTCCAACTAGACTCTGCTCCACTAAGCACAACCCTCTGAGCTCTGCCATCCAGCCAGCTCACAATCCACCTCACTGACCACTCATCCATCCCACACTTCCTGAGCTGGCCTGTGAGCATGTTATGGGAGAAAGTGCTGAAAGCCTTGCTGAAGTCAAGGTACACAACAGCCACTGCTCTCCCTCACCCACTCAGCTAGTCACTCCATCATAGAAGGCTATCAAGTTGGTGGAGCACGGTTTCCCTTGGTGAACCCCTGCTGACTACTCCTGATCACCTTCTTCTCCTCCACATGCTGGAGATGACCTCCAGGATGAGCTGTTCCATCGCCTTTCCAGGGATGGAGGTGAGGCTGACCGGGCTGTAGTTGCCTGGGGCCTCCTTCTTGCCCTTTTTGAAGAGCGGCATGACATGAGCTTTCTTCCAGTCTTCAGGCACCTCTCCTGTTCTCCATGACCTTTCAAAGATGATGGAGAGTGGGCCAGCAGCAACATCCGCCAGCTCCCTCAGCGCTCATGGATGTATCCCATCGGGGTCCATGGACTTGTGGGTGTCAGGTTTGCCTAAGAGATCTCTGAGCTGATCCTCTTCAACCAAGGGAAAGTCCTCGTTTCTCCAGAGTTCCTCCCTTGTCTCTAAGGTTAGAGATTCCGGAGGGCTGGTCTTAGCAGTGAAGGCTGAAGCAAAGGAGGCATTCAGTAATTCTGCCTTCCTTTTGTCCTTTGTCACCAGGGCACCCACCTCATTAAGCAGTGGGCCCACATTTTCCTTTGTCTTCCTTCTGCACCTGATGTGTTTGAAACAGCCCTTTTTGTTGTCCTTGACACGCCTTGCAAGATTTAACTCCAAATGGGCCTTGGACTGCCCTGTCGCTTCCCTGCATCCTCGGACAATGTCCCTATATTCTTCCCAAGTGGCTTGTCCCCTTTTCCACATTATGTATGCTTCCTTCTTCCATTTCAGTCACTCCAGGATCTCCTTGATCATCCAAGCAGGTCTCCTGCCCCCTTTGCCTGACTTTTTGCTCACAGGAATACACAGCTCTTGAGCTTGGAGGACTTGGAGGTCAGTGCGCTATTGCTGCGGGTGCACCGTTGTGGCAGCCATCGGCACCTGCTCTGCTTCGGCTCTCAGCAACCCCACGACAGAAGGGTCCTGTGCGAGACCAGGCAAGGTAGACAACTATTTGACGTTCTCTCTATTCAAGGCAGTTACGCCAACAGCCCTCTGGTACCCTTTTGCTTAGTTGTTTACCCTTGGAAAAAGCCAGAAACACAGTCTGGAGGCATGTAATTAGCGTTACCCAATGATGTTCACATTACTCAAGAGCTATCATGACTGGCCCCAAAGAAAGAAGGGGAAGGTGCCCCGCCTTGTGCCCTCCACCAAGTGGATTCATGAGTGTCGTACCAGTAGCACCTCACATAGTATTCATTGGTGCAGATTTAGGGAAAGCATCACAAGCCCATATTTGCTTTCCTAGTGGTAACTTAGAAGTTTCTTGCAACATGTAGTTGCTTTACAGGTGGGGATTTGTAGCAATTTGTAATAAAGACGTTCATGAAAACAGAGCAACGAGGTGTCCGTGTCCTTGTGTACTATGGAATCCTACCAACCTCCTGCTGCGATCCATGGGCGGGCTGACCCTCCTAGGTCCTGAGCATCATTACTGTGATGCCCTTGGAGTGGTCCTCAGAGCTACAGGAGCAACCACAGCCCCGGGGCTTGGTGACAGGCCTTTGCTGCAGAGAACAGACCCAACCACAGGGGCTGGACCCTTTCAGATGCCCCAGTGCCATGAAACTGGCTTTTTTTCTGCTCAGGTCTGCTGCTCCCTCACACACAGCCAGGCCTGTGGCTCATCTCCCTGTGGAGGAGGAGGAGGCAAAGCGCTGCTGGTGCGCGAGTAAGGGAGAAATACTCCACCTGTGGGAGGGCAGGGATGGCGGGGAGGTGGCACAGGACAGGCACTGGCCTCTTTCTCCTATTCCCCACCCAGGGAGCCTTGAGACGGCAGGTCAGTGTCCGTACTGCCCACAGGTGCCTGCAGCCCTGTATCCTCAGGATCCATCTTCTCTCCTTCTGTACCTAACATTTTTACTTTGTTTCTCACAGTTTGGGGCCAGCATTGGTGGACCTGGTACGTGGCACTGCAAGGCTGTGTCTCACACCGTGATTTTTGGTGAGTTTTTCCCATTGCAGCAGCAGAGCAGCAGCTAATTGCTTCTAGAAGACAACAGAAACAGCTTCTTCAGTGCATGCTTGAGCTCCTGCTTCCTCATGCTGTAGATGAGCGGGTTCACTGCTGGAGGCACCACCGAGTACAGAACTGCCACCACAAAGTCCAGGTATAGGGAGAAGATGGAGGAGGGCTTCAGGCAGGCAAACACGATAATGCTGACAAACAGGGAGACCACGGCCAGGTGAGGGAGGCACGTGGAAAAGGCTTTGTGCAGGCCCTGAGAAGAGGGGATCTTCAGCACCGCCCTTAAGATCTGCAAATAGGACACCACAATGAAAACAAAGCAGCCAGCACCTAAACAAAAGCTAAATGCAATAAACCCAACCTCCCTGAGGTAGGCATCTGAGCAGGAGAGCTTGAGGATGTGGGGGATCTCACAGAAGAACTGGTCCACAGCATTGCCTTGGCAGAGGGGCAGGGAAAATGTCGTGGCCGTGTGCAGGACAGCATTGACAAAGCCACTGCCCCAGGCAGCTGCTGCCATCTGGGCACAAGCTCTGCTGCACACGAGGATCCCGTAGTGCAGGGGCTTGCAGATCGCAGCGTAGCGGTCGTAGGACAGGATGGTGAGAAAACAAAACTCCGCTCCAATGAAGAAAACAAAAAAGAAGACCTGTGCGGCACACCCTTGATAGGAGATGGCCCTGGTGTCCCAGAGGGCATTGGCCATGGCTTTGGGCAGAGTGGTGGAGATGCAGCCCAGGTCGAGGAGGGCGAGGTTGAGGAGGAAGAAGTACATGGGTGTGTGGAGGCGGTGGTGGCAGGCTACGGCGGTGAGGATGAGGCCGTTGCCCAGGAGGGCAGCCAGGTAGATGCCCATGAAGAGCCCGAAGTGCAGGAGCTGCAGCTCGCGCGTGTCTGCGAATGGCAGCAGGAGGAACTCGCTCACAGAGCTGCTGTTGGGCATTTTCTGCTTCTGGGCATTGGGTCCTGCCAAAGGAACAGAAATACAGTAATAATATGGCAGAGTGATCTGAGAAAACCATTCCCATTTCTCATTTAAGCCCCTCAAAGCACCTGCCCAATTGCACGCAGACAGTTGGCAGATCCCTTTCGTGCATTGGATTCAGCTGCTCTCTGCTGGCATCTCTTTGACTGCAGGACAATTGCACTAAGGAGGTTCTCCTGAGAAGAACTTGAAGACTGCTGAGGACAGAAGAAGCCAGGCTCCAAGTGTCCATCTCCAGACCCCTCACCCTGTCCCGGTACTCTCCTTCCCCCAAGCACCCCGACGGCTCACTCCATGGGCAGGTGAAACCCCCATCCCCAGGCAGCCTGGGAACAAGACCAGCAGCAGCACGGCCAGGTGCAGAAGCCAGGAGGAATGGCAGCGTGCTGCTGCCAGGGGAGGCAAGGCCAGGGAGGGACAGACGGACACTCAGCAGACCCTCCTGTGCTGCAGCTCTGCCTGCAGAGGAGGCAGCTCCTGCTGGGGACAGCAGGGGCTTGAGGGCAGAGGCTGTGCTGGTGGGAGAGGAGAGCAGGGGGTGTCCCTGGGAAGGCGCCTGCCCTGCAGGGGCTGGCAGGGAGGTGCCTGAGCCCTCCCTCGCACAGCATTTCTGGCAGCAGCTCCCTCTCACCGCCTGCCCATGTCCCTGCTGCCTGCCCGTGTCCCTGCTGGGAGCCGCATCTGTGTCCCCACGTCTCCTCCCTGTACATGCTCACAGACCCATCCCAGAGTCTATGTGCTCAGACTCACTCAGATTCCCCTTCACAGCAGGAATCTGAAAGCACAGAATCCAAAAAAGCCTTTCCCTTCAGATAAACCAAGCCTCAGTCTTCCTCCTGGAATGCCCCCTTATAAATGCCATTCTCTAAAGCATCTTCTACTCCTTGCTGGAGAAACAGAGAGACGCATCCCGACAGATGCTATCAGGCATCAGATGCGCCAGTTGTAGAAGACCCCTGTGGCAACCCCACCTGCATGGCTCTGCTGCCAGAGCCTCACGGTGCCAAGAGCCTGCAGATCTGTCCTGCCACACACTGCCCTCTGTTGCTGCGCTCCTCACTGCCTCCAAGCCCTCTCTCCTTCTCTCCTGTCCCCGTGCCAGCTGCGGTCAGAGCCCCCAGCCCTGCTGCGCTGTGCAGAGGAGCTGCTCCTGGGCAGAGCTGTCTCTCTGCACCATGGCCCTCCTGCCAGGAGCTCTCTCTGTCCCAGGAGCCCGGCCCAGCTCAGCAGCACAGCACCCGACCATGGCATCGCTTGCTCTGTGCCATTGGGCTCCCTCGAGGTGTCCCCAGGGGCCTCAGGGCTGACAGCTCCCGAAGGCAGCAGGGTCTCTGCTGGGCTGTGGTGTCTGAAGCAGACTGAAGTCATTACCGAGTGCCCTTCTCTGAACACAGGAGAGATGACTTTTACAAGTGTGATTTGTGCTGTTGGGCTGTTGTTGTCAAACATGTTGTGCTTTAACCTGTCAGGCACCGAAGCAATACAGAGCTGTTAGCTCACACCCACCACTCAAAAGCTTATTTGTTGAAATATAGACAGTTTCAAAAGACAGAAAATAAAGATAGAA
The DNA here is from genome assembly GCF_009769625.2 of Cygnus olor. Classification (NCBI taxonomy): domain Eukaryota; kingdom Metazoa; phylum Chordata; class Aves; order Anseriformes; family Anatidae; genus Cygnus; species Cygnus olor. The sequence continues at coordinate 126,378 of NW_024429178.1, forward strand.
GAATAACAGTAACACTAATAATAAAGAATAACACATTTTATTATTATTATTCTTACATGTATAACGCAAGTGATGCAGAATGCAATTGCTCATCACAGACTGACCGATGCCTAGCCTTTCCCCAAGCAGGGGTCCCCCTGAACCTGGCCACTTGCACTTCATGGATCCCTGCCTCTAGGATGGAGGTAGATTTTTGCATCCCATTTTCTCATGGCCTCTTCATGGTCACACAGTTAAAACCACAGGGTTTTAACCACGTAGCATGCACGCACTATATCAACTTTCTTGGGCAGATGGGTACTTACACCTGATAGCTCAACTATTGGTTCGTGCAGGTGGGGAGGAAGATGTATCCTCTTGTAGTTGTTGGAACTCATGAGGAAGTTTCTCCGTAGACGAGACACAGGCTCATAGGGAAGAAGAGAGACTTTCTTTGTAATGCCAGAGTTGGCTAGCCGATTGATCCATGTGGGTTCCTCTTGGTCTTTCCAGGTCATTACTGCCAGTGAGTTGGCATATGAAGACGGTGCACTCTGTACAAACGTCTGCCACATGGGTCGTGTGCACTTGACTTCATCCGGATCTTTGGATAGCTGTTTGTTGTCTAGGTTACTATCAATCACCTCCAACATGGCTAATTCCCTCAGGTACCGGATACCCCTCTCCATCTTGGTCCATTTTCCTGGTTGACATACAAGATCTTTCCTGAAGGAATACCTTTCATTCAGGCATGACAGGATTAAGTTCCTTGTGTCCTTTTCCAATGGCTTTGTCAATCAAAATCCTGCTGCTTGGCTTCCCTGCCCTCTAATTCCAGGCTATTGGCCCTGTTCTCCCAGCACTGGGGCAGCCAGGTGACAATGTGCTCACCAAGATGATGGCTGAAATCTTTTCCCATATCTCCTAGCTAACACTGGGATAGGGACCAGTTGGTTTCTGATGCTTCTCAGATGCTGATCTCTTCTTCTTTGTCCTACTGCTTCCATGATGGCCCAACTTTGGAGAAACCTGCCTTATCTTCTTCTCCCTCCTTTCTTGTCTGTGTAGGAGTTTCTTTCCCTTCTAAAGAAAAACTGACTTTCACACCCATTGTTTTCTCTTGCATAAAGAGGCAAGCGATAGTGGCACAGGCTGGTTCTCTGCCCCAGACATGGGGTCTATCACAGGGGCTGGAGTTGCTGCAGGGCCCATCACAGGAGTTGTTCTGGCTGCAGGGCCTTTCAGAGCAGTTGGAGTGGCTGCAGGGCCTATTGAAGATTTTGGAGTGGCTCGAGGGCCTGTCACGGGTCGGTTTAACTTTGGGTGCACCTCAGGAGCTGGAGTGCCTGCAATGCTTGTTGCAATGTTTGGAGTGGCTTTGGACAGGCTATATGCCTGTCCTGGAGGAGAAGGGGGAGGTGCAGGAGAAAGGGAGAGGGAAGAAGTAGTGAAAAGCATTCCCCACTGTCCATCCCAGTTCCACCCACCATCACCACCCGCCCTGCATACATTTCCTCCCCGAGGAGAAAAGGCAAAGAGTATAAAAGAGCGTAATTCTAAATAATTTTTAAGAAATGAAGAGGTGATTCCTGAGGTATTGAGGGGACAATAATTTTATCCTATCAGAAGTCAGTGTTATCCAATACAGCAAAAGATTAACCTTAAACCTGTCCCCAGAATTGATGAACAGCATGACATGGAAGACAGACAGTTAGCAATGTGCTATACAACACAATTCCGAAAACAAGCACAACAGACCCCAGATCAAAAAGATCGACATTGTGATCAGCAACTGTTAAACTGATCTAATGCTTAGAACAACTCACTTTTAAAACGCTGTGGTCAGATCTGTCATCTCAACCTTTGTGCTCCACGCTAGGCACCAAGAAGACGTGCTGTGGTTTGACCCGGCAGGCAGCTCAGCACTACAAAGCCATTCATGCAATGCAATGGAGGAGAGAACTGGGAGGAAAAAAAGTAAAAAATAAAAGTTTATGGGTTGATATAAAAGCAGATTCATAAGACAAAGGAAATAATAATAAGAATAATAACAACAACATAATAATAGAATATATTTTTATTATTATTATTATAGACACAAATAGACTAAGGAGATGACCTTTTTGTGAGAATATCAAAAGACAGAAAAGACAGGTGGTGGTGATTAATTGGAAAGTGTTGGACCTGAGCATGACAGACATGGTATGGAATAAGCAGTGAATACTGTCCTAGTTTTAGCTGCAATACAGTTAATTTCTCTTCCTAGTAGCTGGCATGGTGCCGTGTTTCATATTTACAGAATTACAGAACAGTTTGGGTATGAAAGGACCTTAAAGATCACAGAATTCCAACTCCCCTGCCCTGGGCAGGGACACCTTCCACTAGACCAGGTTGCTCAAAGCCCCATCCAACCTAGCCTTGAACACCTCCAGGGATGGGGCATCCACAACTTCTCTGGGCAGCCTGTTCCTCACCACCCTCTGAGGAAAGGACTTCTTTCTAATGTCTAATCTGAATCTACCCTCTCTCAGTTTAAACCATTACCCCTAGTCCTATCGCTACTCTGATGAAGAGTCCCTCCCCAGCTTTCCTACAGCCCCCTTTAGGTACTGGAAGGCCACTGTAAGGTCTCCCCGGAGCCTTCTCTTCTCCAGGCTGAACAACCCCAACTCCCTCAGCCTGTCTTCAGAGGAGAGGTGCTCCAGCCCCTTGGTCATCCTCGTGGCCCTCCTCTGGACTCATTCTAATAGATCTGTGTCCTTACACAGGGGGCCCCAGAGCTGAACTTGGGGTTTGGCCTCACCAGGTCTGAGTTACAGAGGGACAATCATATCCCTCATCCTACTGACCGTATTTCTGGTACAAGCCAGGATGCTGTTGGCCTTCTTGGCTACCTGAGCACACTGCTGGCTCATCCTCGGCTAACTATCTACCACTATCCCCAGGGCCCTTATCACCAGGCAGCTGTCCAGCTTCTCTTCTCCCTGTACGGGTGGGGTTGTTGTTCCCCAAGTGCAGGACCCAGCACTTGGCCTTGTTGAACTTCAGAAAATTGGCCTCAGCCCATGGGTGCAGCCTATCCAGATCCCTCTGCAGAGCCCTCCTACCCTCGAGCAGATCAACCCTCTTTCTGAACTTGGTGTCACCTGCAAACTTACAGAGGGTGCACTCGATCCCCTTGTCCAGATCACTGTTAAAGATATTGAAGAGAACTAGCCCCAGTACTGGACCCTGGGGGACACCACTAGTGACTGGCCTCCAGTTGCCTTTGGCTCCATTCACCACAGCGCTTTGGACTTGGAGACTCAGCCACTTTTCAACCCAATGAAGCGTACGTCCATCCAGGCCTTGAGTTTCTCCGGGAGAATGCTGTGGGAAGTGGTTTCAAAAACCTTATTGAAGCCTAGGTAGCCAACATCCACAGCCTTTCCCTTGTCCACTGAACACATCACCTTGTCACAGATTGAGATCTGACTTGTCAAGCAGGGCCTGCTTTGGTAAACTCATGCTGACTGGGCCTGATCACCTGCTTGTCCTGGAAGTGTTACGTGATGGTACTCAAGATAATCTGCTCCATGAGTTTCCCTGGCACAGAGGTCACACTGACAGGCCTGTAGTTCCCCGGATGATCACAATCAGGGTGAGCAATCTGCGTACAGACATTAACAGCTGACAGAATGGAGCTTCTGTCCAGGGGAACCTTCAGAAACTACAGGATTTGGCCTACAGAAACCTCTTCACATTTACAAGGAGAAGAGCCCAGTCCTGCAAAAGTGGAAGAGGAACCCCACCCATCAGGGCAGACTGGGACCCTGCTGAGTGAGCAGTGCCCAGGAGGAGGAGGGCCTGGGCACCACGAGGGATGCCACACGAGCAGTGGTGCTGCTCACCAGGAACCAGGCCAGCTTCCTACAGAGCTGCCTTACGAGGAGCATGGCCACCAAGAAGATCTGAGTTATCAGACTCAGCTCAGATCCAGTGTGACACAACATGGAGAGGGGTCTGCAGCCAGCAGGGAGAGGTTCGGGTATGGGAGTCCCAAGGACAGCCTGGTGTGGAGAGGACAGAGGCCTCTGACAAAGCTGAAAGTCCCAACAGGATCCAGGTCTTTGTGTCCATGGCTCTGGCTGTTGTCTCTGCCACTGAGGCCTAGGAGGAGACAGTTTATCGGTAAAGCACCAGGGCCTCATTGCCTCCTCGCCCCCACCCATGAACCAGGCAGGGCTCGGACCATTCTCTTGCACTTGGCCATGCACGTCCCCATCTCCTCCTGCCCCAGGAAGAGCCCTGAGCACTGTGTGAAGGGAAAGGATCTCCCTTCCAAGGGCCTGGGGTCAAGGCCTGGCCCTTGTGCTTGATGAAACACATCCAGATTTCCTACACATCAGGGTCACCTTCACACTGCCTTTGTCTCCCTGTCCTCACTGCTCCAATGCTCTGCTCTAACGAGCTCCAAGGGAGGCTGTGTCAGTGCTGGCCCTCAGGGGGACACTGCAGGAAACTTGCCTCTCACTTGGACTTCTGGAGAGATGTCTTCAATTGTCTCTCAGTGCCTGAGGTTCGTGGGCTCCTCACCAAAGCCCCCCGAGGGAGGATTCCAATGCCTTGGTCTGGGCGTCTGGTGCTGAGCTGGGCCGGGCTCCTGGGACAGAGAGAGCTCCTGGCAAGAGGGCCGTGGTGCAGAGAGACAGCTCTGGCCAGGAGCAGCTCCTCTGCACAGCGCAGCAGGGCTGGGGGCTCCGACCGCAGCTGGCATGGGGACAGGAGAGAAGGAGAGAGGGCTTGGAGGCACTTGGTAGTGGGAGGATGCTGAGAGCTGCCTGCAGGAGAAATCTGCACAGCCCTTGACAAGGGAAGTCTCTGGCTGCAGGGCCATGCAGCTGCACGTCCTGGAAGGGTCTCCTGCTGGGTGTTGTTTCTGGGAGGGCAGTGGGCAATGCAGTAGGCTTTGAGAGTCCTGGTGGATGGCACTGCGAGGTGAGGCAGTCTGGCAGAAGCCCCTCGGAGTGCCCTAAGCCAGGGGCCCCTGGTCAGCCAAGAGCCAAGTGGCCAAGCCTCCACCAGAAACTGCAGGAGATGCAGACGGGATATTGGGACACCCCAGTTTGTGAATATCCAGCTCTGTCTGTGGGGCATCCTCCTGGTCTGCAGGCTTCTCTTCAGCAGGACGCAGCTCTCTCGTGGCATCCTTGTGTTATCCAGGTGCCCCGAGGAGGAGACACCTCCATGCTAAGGCCATGTCCGTGCTGCTGGATGGCTGTCTGTGGGCAGCTGGAGTGAGGCCTCTGCAGCCCTGGCTAGGAGGGAAGACCTAAGATCCTGCTCAGACACCAAGAGACAAGGTGAGGATTCTGCCCAGCTGCACTTGGACTGGGGCTTCTCTGCTCTCAGCTCTCTCCAGTTTCTTCTCAGGAAAAAGGCCTGAGTGGGACGGTCCTTCAGTTCACAGAGGGCTGACACAGGGCAGCTGAGAACAGGAGTGTTCAGCAGTGGCATCTGCAGCTCTGTTCTGCATTGGGATGCATTTTTTGAAACAGCACTGCGAATTTCATAGACCTGATCAGTGGACTGAACTTGAGTTTCCCCTGTGGTCCTGCTTCCAGCCTGTTCACAGCAGGAAGGACTCCTCTGGAGCTCACAGCAGCCCCTGCTCCCAGTGCCATTCTCAGCCAGCACCAGCCGCAGCTCAAGCAGGAGAGCTGCAGAAAGGTTCTCCTGCAAACAGAAAGGCTTGGGCTGGGGGTGCTCGAAGGCTTCCAATATGTTTTCCTCAGAGTAATCTGTTCTAACTTCTTCTGCCATTTCTTCTCCAAAAGACAACTGAGTCCAGAGTCAGAAAATGGCCAACAGCAGCTCTGTGAGTGAGTTCCTCCTGCTGGCATTCGCAGACACGCGGGAGCTGCAGCTCCTGCACTTCGCGCTCTTCCTGGGCATCTACCTGGCTGCCCTCCTGGGCAACGGCCTCATCCTCATCGCCATAGCCTGCGACCACCGCCTCCACACCCCCATGTACTTCTTCCTCCTCAACCTCGCCCTCCTCGACCTGGGATCCATCTCCACCACTCTCCCCAAAGCCATGGCCAATGCCCTCTGGGACACCAGGGCCATCTCCTATCAAGGGTGTGCTGCACAGGTCTTCCTTTTATTCTTCTTCGTTGGAGCAGAGTACTTCCTTCTCACCGTCATGGCCTATGACCGCTACGTTGCCATCTGCAAGCCCCTGCACTACGGGAGCCTCGTGGGCAGCAGAGCTTGTGCCCAGATGGCAGCAGCTGCCTGGGGCAGTGGCTTTCTCAATGCTGTCCTGCACACGGCCACTACATTTTCCCTGCCCCTCTGCCAAGGCAATGCTGTGGACCAGTTCTTCTGTGAGATCCCCCAGATACTCAAGCTCTCCTGCTCAAGTTCAGACTACCTAAAGGAAGTTAGACTTCTGGTGGTTAGTGCATGTTTAGCATTTGGTTGCTTTGTTTTCATTGTGCTGTCCTATGTGCAGATCTTCAGGGCCGTGCTGAGGATGCCCTCTGAGCAGGGCCGGCACAAAGCCTTTTCCACGTGCCTCCCTCACCTGGCCGTGGTCTCCCTGTTTGTCAGCACTGCCATATTTGCCAACCTGAAGCCCCCTTCCATCTCCTCCCCATCCTTGGACTTGATGGTGGCAGTTCTGTACTCAGTGGTGCCTCCAACAGTGAACCCCCTCATCTACAGCATGAGGAACCAGGAGCTGAAAGCCACACTGAAGAAACTGATTCTTGTTGTAGTATTTACTTAGTAAGAAACTGTCTATCTCTCTTTTCTAGTTTAAGTCAAGTTAATCTCAGGCAACTTGTGACCCTTAGGTGTCGCATTTGTCCTGGTTTCAGTTAGGACAGAGTTAATTTTCCTCCTAGTAGCTGGCAGGGTGCTGTGTTTTGGATTAGGATGAGAAGAGCGCTGATAACATGCTGATGTTTTAATTGTTGCAGAGCAGTGCTTACACCAAGCCAAGGACTTTTCAGCTTCTCGCTCTGTCCTGCCAGCGGGCAGGCTGCGGGTGCAGCAGGAGCTGAGAGGTGACAGACCCAGGACAGCTGACCCAAGCTGGCCACAGGGGTATTCCATACCATCTGGCATCATGCTGAACAATTAATATGGGGGGAGCTAGCCGGGGTAGGGGGGGGGACCGGCTGCTCGGGGATAAGCTGGGCATCGGTCAACGGGTGGTGATCAATTGCATTGTGCATCACTTGTTTGTAGCATTATTATTATTATTATTATTTTCATTTCTTTGCTGTCGTAATAAACCCTTTCTATTTATCTAAACCTACAAGTTTTCATTTCTTTCTAATTCTCTCCCCCCATCCTAGAGAGGGAGGGGGAAGGATGAGCGAACCTTTACAATGATTTTGTAGAGGTAAGAGGCTTCAGGTAATGTTGATGCTGCTTTAACACTGAATTGAAATAATGATGTAAGGCTGTTACCCATTTTTATTGGCTAATAAGAGTAACCTAAATTCCTACAATAACAATAAGAGTAACAATAAGAGTAACCTAAATCCCTAAACCTAAATGCTACTCCAGCACCCTGACAGGAATCCACTAGTCTAATGCTTGAGCTCAAAGTATTCCATGAAGCAAAACTCAGCCCATAGCCCATTCCCTTGCCTTTACTCTTGTGCTCACTCTAATCCCTGTCTTCAACACTAGCATTAAAATCCTCTATTAAACTTAGACTTCTAGGCAGACGTAGAACAAAAAACTATTCCACAAAACTTGCCAATAACCTAACCAAAGACCTGACACCCTAAGCAGACCAACACATTTGATAAATTTCTAACCCAGAAAAGTGAGCCCTAGTCCCAAAGAGACTAGAGAGGTCAGCTCTGCCTTAGGATCTCCTGCCCCAGCAGGAGGAATGTGACTGGGGCAGTGACTGTGAGGTCAATTCTGTCTCTGCAGCTGATAGGGCAGCAGCAGGAACGTGTCACGGAAAGGGACTGTGAGGTCCCTTCTGTCTGTAGGTGGCACGTCACCCTTGGCTTCTCCCTGGGATCGGCACTTTGGGGCTGACATCTGCCAGTGGCCCTGCTAGGCCAGCAGCAGGCCCAGGGCTTGGGAGATGCTGGTGAGGTGACTTCTGTGTGCTTGGCTGACCGGCCGCAAGGAGCCTGATGCGTTGGGATGCCTACTTCAGGAGTGGTTTCCACCCTGATGGAGCTTTCTTTGCTAGTAGGAAAGAGCAGGAGAGAAACTGCCACAAAGTACACCTTGGAAGGTTGGCACTGGCCATGAGGAGGAAGAAATGTCCCTCAAAGGGTCATGCTGTAGTGACACAGGTCACCGAAAGAGAGTCTATGATCACACCATGCTTTGTGTTTCAAGGAACAGCTGATGAGGGTTGATGAGACATGGGTGAAATGGTGGAAATGCTGGGATGAGAGCAAGGTGGTGGACAGAGATGGGTGTCTGCAAACTTCAAGGAAATAGGGCAAAGAGTGGGACAGCATAGGAAAGCCTGCAGAGGAGAAGGCAGACGGTGCTGGCAAGAAGGGAAGGCCCCAACAGCCCTGACGTTTTTGTCCCTTTGACTAGAGCTTCTGAGGAGACGAGATATAGTCATTGCAATGGGGCCTCACTGCTTCCTTGATACCCTGTGCAGGGTTGGGGAGGTGTCATAATGAAGTTCTTCTCGTGGCATCACACTGCCCACCACATCATACAGACCCCAAGAAGAGCCCTGAGCCAGATGTGGGGGTGCAGGATCTCCCCTCCCAGTGGCTGGGGTCAGGCCTTGGCCCTTCTGCTTCACCAAAACCAACCAAGACTTTTCTCAGCACAGCGCTTTGCCTGTCTGCAATCATGGCCTCCAATTATCTGCCCTAACAAGTCCCTGGGGAGGCGTTGTTAGTAACAGCCCTCAGTGGGGCCCATTAATACTCCAAGTCACTTCAACTTTTCCTTCTGACTTTACCTTCTCAAGCAGCTACATCATTCTCCTTTCAGTACCTGAGCTTCATAGACTGAGCACCAAAATACACCACGGAACTCATTAAAATGCAGATTGTCCCAAGCAGACATATCTCTCCCATAATCTTCTTCACGTCTTCTAGACTTGTTCAGCTAATTGGAGAGCTTTCATGGTGTAGTTAAAGGGGAAGATTTCAAAGAGCACATAATAAAAATCTCTCCTCATTTTAAAGGCTGAATTTTGTTCCATTTCAGTTTGGAGCATCATTTTCCTATAGATATTGGTCTAGGGTTACTCCTTTGAAGCCCTGCTTATGTAGGAAGAGCAAGGTTTTTGCTATGTAAAAACAAACAGCAGGAAATCATGCTGCAATTTTCAAAAAAAAAAACAGAAAATAAACAAACAAATTTCAAGTTCCTCATTTTTTAGCCTCCAGTGAACTTTACCTTCCCAAAAGGATGACTGTACATGCTCTATTTTACACTGATTAATAGGAAATCAAAAATAATCGTGTTAATATTAACACATATCATACTAATTCAATGATAAATGATGAGTTTCTAGCTAAGGAAACCATTAGACAGACTGCTGAGAGATGGGCGAGCTGGAACTCCCTGAAACTCAAAGCAGCAACTGGGTTGGTGAGAGCGGTCTGAATGATCAAAGAGTAAGGGGAGGGCAAAGCAGGAGAACCATGGGAAGTGCATGGGTCCAGACAGGCAGCTGGAAAGGGGACATTCAGCATGTTCTGTGTAATCAAGTCAGATTTTCTTCCTGGAATATGAGGGAACACACAATGATAGACAAAGTGATGACAATGCAAGTACAGGTGAACACCAGTATTTCTTCTCCTGCGATTAATACAGATGAAGGAAATTCACATTTCTTCATGATAGAAATTATCACTCACGTGAGACATTTAACAGAAGGGATTGAATCATTTGAGCTGATGAGTAGATACTTTATTAGTTAAGTACTAAAAAATTACTGTGTATTCAGGCAGAACTTTGCTGTCTGACCGTAAGCATAACCAGGGAAAACCTCCTGTGGCCCCGCTGTGTTTGAGGCACTTCCCTGGACCAGCAGATGTCAGAGAAGACCTGCAGGAGACCGGAGCCCTTTGGGAAAGTCAGGTGGAGCCAGGTGGAGTTCCCAGGGCACCTCCACTGCCAGCAGTGGTCTTTGTCCCTGTAACTGCAGCCCAGCCCAGCCCAGGAAACCCCTTCAAAGACAAACCCCTTCTTCAGTGCATTCATGGGATTGACTTAGATTTGAAGTGGCCATTGGGAACCTGAGATACTTTCCCTTATTCCTACGAGACACTTGAACATCTGTTTACCTTCCTGGGTCATCTTTAGCAAATTCAGGCTGAAAGACTCAAGTATAGCATGCTTCAAATGGCTGAGCCAGAACCCATCAGCTTGCCCCACTTTGGGGAATCGTCCCCTTCCTACTAGGGATATGAAAGTGAAAAATGTGAAATGATCCATCAGGTCAATGCACAGAGTAAGGGAAAGTCACACATATTGTGCTGGAGTAGCAGAAGGGAAAAAGTATTGCACTGTGCCTCAGAATGATGAAGGAGACCTAATCCAGTTCATCTGTGAGATAAAGCAGAGTGAAGGACGTTGAGTTGCGTCCTAACATGAAGAAGGATGTACATCCCTAGTGAAGGAACTGTCTTTTTGTGCCATCACCAATGCAAATTACACAAGAACTACATCAAATAAAGGTAACCTGTCCCACCCTGGCTCTGTCACACCACGGGGCAGCGGAGGGATCTTTTTCAGTTTCAGCCTCTTCTTCAGAGAGGCTTTGCCCTCTCCCTGTGCACCATGGAGCAGAGCCTTGCCCTGGACGCTCCGTGAGTTTTGTGCTGGACCTGGCAGGCTGCGGTGAGGGGACGAATGCCCTGGGCCCCCTTCCTGCTCTGCCTGGGCCAGCAAGGGCCCAGAGCGGCCTCCTGTCCCCTGCCCCTGCAGCTCTGGGCTCCCTTCCCCAGCCCTGGTTCTGCAGCACCAAGCCCTGCTGGGAGCCCTCCCCTGCATGCTGCCACTGCTCCCTGACGCTGCTGGTGCCCTCTGCCGGGCACTGCCCAGCCCAGCCCAGCCCCTGCCCACCTCTCCCCACCTCCCGGACCTCTCCCCAGCCCAGCAGCCCAGCCTGGGCTGGCCCCAGGGCAGTGCCCACCGCAGACTGCTGCAGGGCTCTGGACATTGTCACCACAGCCCCAGCCCCTCGCAAGGCACCGCAGCTGCTGGGACAAAGGCGGCTCTGGGCGTCCCCAGCAGCCCCCGGGCTGGGGCCAGCCACGGCTCAGGAGATGGAGGGCCGTGAAGCTGCAGGAGCCCTGGTCTCCTGCCTGGGAGATCCCCAGCCCAGAGTGCCTGTGTCCCCAAGGGCCAGCCCCGCTCCCCGCACCAGCACAAGAGGCCTGGCCCAGGCACAGAGCAGCTCCAGATTCCGGTCCGTGAAGCTCCACATTGCCCCACTGAGCAGTGATGCGCAGCCCCAAGGGCCACCAGGGCTGTTCCTAAATGTGACAGCTGGGCTTTTGGCCCTGAGTCCCTTCTCTGTTCAGAGAATGAGATGGGATCTGAGAGCTTAGAATATCTCATGGCTTCTTTATTGTCTTTATCTACACACGAAGTTTGGTTCTTAAAGTACAGGAGATGACTGGGTAAAAATAAAAATTAACAGGTAGAAGGATGAGAAGAAATTTCCTTAAATTAAAATAATATTATCACACATTTTAAAAAATAAGACTTAACAAGTTCAGAAAACATTTTGTGAGGAATTCTCTTAGTACTGTTAGGATGGTGAGCATATTATTGATGCTTCAGAAATATGTATGAAAGTAATTTCCTTAGCGCATTTCTCAGTTCCTGGTTCCTCATGCTGTAGATGAGGGGGTTCACTGCTGGAGGCACCACTGAGTACAAAAATGCAAATACCAGGTCCAGGGATGGGGAGGAGATGGAGGGGGGCTTCAGGTAGGCAACCATGGCAGTGCTGACAAAAAGGGAGACCACAGCCATGTGAGGGAGGCACGTGGAAAAGGCTTTGTGCCGGCCCTGCTCACAGGGCATCCTCAGCACCGCCCTGAAAATCTGCACGTAGGACAGCACAATGTAAATAAAACAAACAAATACTAAAGAAAGAGTAATGGCAAGTGCCCCAACTTCCCTGAGGTAGGTGTCTGAGCAAGAGAGCTTGAGGATGTGGGGGATTTCACAGAAGAACTGGTCCACAGCATTGCCTTGGCAGAGGGGCAGGGAAAATGTCGTGGCCGTGTGCAGGACAGCATTGAGAAAGCCACTGCCCCAGGCAGCTGCTGCCATCTGGGCACAAGCTCTGCTGCCCACGAGGCTCCCATAGTGCAGGGGTTTGCAGATGGCAACGTAGCGGTCGTAGGCCATGATGGTGAGAAGGGAATACTCTGCTCCTACCAAGAAGGCAAAGAGAAAGACCTGTGCGGCACACCCTTGATAGGAGATGGCCCTGGTGTCCCAGAGGGCATTGGCCATGGCTTTGGGGAGAGTGGTGGAGATGCAGCCCAGGTCGAGGAGGGCGAGGTTGAGGAGGAAGAAGTACATGGGGGTGTGGAGGCGGTGGTGGCAGGCTACGGCAGTGAGGATGAGGCCGTTGCCCAGGAGGGCAGCCAGGTAGATGCCCAGGAAGAGCGCGAAGTGCAGGAGCTGCAGCTCGCGCGTGTCTGCGAATGCCAGCAGGAGGAACTCAGTGATGGAGCTGCTGTTGGGCATTTGGTGGTTCTTGGCATGGGTTTCTGTCCCAGGGGGAAAAAAACATTAATAAAGCCCAAAACTTTTATGAGAAAATCTTTTTCTGTGTCTCAATTAATCCAATGTAATGACTGTCCTCTTTCAGGATTACAGTTGGCAGGTGCCTTTCAGGAGGTCTTACTAACGCTGCCTGAGGATATCCCAGTGAATAGGGGATTCTGCTGTGAGCAACACATGAGGCAGTCCTGCCCAACAGCAAGAGGTTAAGAGGAACATTGGCTCATTTCAGATTCAAGTCACCTGCTAATAAAGAGCTTTTCCATATTGTTGCTCACAATTCACCCATTTGCAGAGCATGGCTGTGGGGATTTATTTTTGTATTTTTTTGTCTAGCTGCCCACCCCAATGCTGAGGACATTTTCTAAGGCAGAAATCCTGGGCATTTCTGCTGCACTCCAGGAGAAAACCTGTGGATCGTCAGAGGCAAAGGGACCGTCCCTTTAATGCAGAGTGTTCTTTAGAGAGGCCAGCCAGTCTGTCCATCACAGCTGGTCACAGCTGCCCTGTACTGGCATCCACCTGAGATGCACGACAATTGCACTCAGAGGTTCATAGAGTCATAGAATCATAGAATATCCTGACTTGGAAGGGTTCCACAAGGATCATCAAATCCCACCCCTGAATGTGTATATAAGCACCCAAAAATTGGTCCACATGCTTGAGGGTGTTGCCCAAATATTTCTTAAATGGTGGCAGCCTCAGTGCTGTGAACACTTCCCTGTGGTGTTTGTTCCTGTGCCTAAAAAACCTGGACACTGCTGGGAGTAGAGGAATCCAGGCTCCAAGTGCCCATCTCCAGACCCCTCACCCTGTCCCCATACTCCCCTTCCCCCAAGCACCTCGACGGCTCACTCCATGGGCAGGTGAAATCCCCATCCCCAGGCAGCCTGGGAACAAGACCAGCAGCAGCACGGCCAGGTGCAGAAGCCAGGAGGAATGGCAGCGTGCTGCTGCCAGGGGAGGCAAGGCCAGGGAGGGACAGACGGACACTCAGCAGACCCTCCTGTGCTGCAGCTCTGCCTGCAGAGGAGGCAGCTCCTGCTCATTGCAAAAGATCTGTGCTCACCTCAAGCCTGCAGAGACCTCCCAAAGGCAGGGTACTGGGCATTGCAGGGTTGGTAGCTGCTAAAGATCAGCTAGGATAAAACCTGAGAGGACCACAATTATGGTGTTGGTGCAGTCCGTGGGCTGAGGTTTGGGAAGGGACTTTATGAAGTTCATTGATGACACATTGGTCCCTCACTGCAATGCTCCAGGAGTCTCAGTCTCCTGTACAATCCTGACAATCCATTACCCTGAAACCTGCCTCCCCTCCACTGCAGGAATCAGAAAGCACAGCCTACAGAAAAAGGCTTGCATTTCAGGTAGCCCCTGCCTTGGTCTTTCTCTTGAAACATCCAACCATAAATGCCATTCTCTAAAGCATCTTCTACTCCTCGCTGGAGAAACAGAGAGACCCATCCCGACAGATGCTATCAGCCATCGGATGTGCCAGCTGTAGACCCCTCTGGCAACCCCACCTGCATGGCCTTGCTACCAGAGACTCACGGTGCCAAGAGCCTGCAGATCTGTCCTGCCACACGCTGCCCTCTGTTGCTGCGCTCCTCACTGCCTCCAAGTCCTCTCTCCTTCTCTCCTCTCCCCGTGCCACCTGCGGTCAGAGCCCCCAGCCCTGCTGCGCTGTGCAGAGGAGCTGCTCCTGGGCAGAGTTGTCTCTCTGCACCACGGCCCTCTTGCCAGGAGCTCTCTCTGTCCCAGGAGCCCGGCCCAGCTCAGCAGCACAGCACCCGACCATGGCATCGCTTGCTCTGTGCCATTGGGCTCCCTCGAGGTGTCCCCAGGGGCCTCAGGGCTGACAGCTCCCAAAGGCAGCAGGGTCTCTGCTGGGCTGTGGTGTCTGAAGCAGACTGAAGTCATCACCGAGTGCCCTTCTCTGAACACAGGAGAGATGACTTTTACAAGTGTGATTTGTGCTGTTGGACTGTTGTTGTCAAACATGTTGTGCTTTAACCTGTCAGGCACCGAAGCAATACAGATCTGTTAGCTCACACCCACCACTCAAAAGCTTATTTGTTGAAATATAGACAGTTTAAAAAGAGAGAAAATAAAGATAGAAGAATAACAGTAACACTAATAATAAAGAATAACACATTTTATTATTATTATTCTTACATGTATAATGCAAGTGATGCAGAATGCAATTGCTCATCACAGACTGACCGATGCCCAGCCTTTCCCCAAGCAGGGGTCCCCCTGAACCTGGCCACTTGCACTTCATGTATCCCTGCCTCTAGGATGGAGGTAGATTTTTGCATCCCATTTTCTCATGGCCTCTTCATGGTCACACAGTTAAAACCACAGGGTTTTAACCACGTAGCATGCACGCACTATATCAACTTTCTTGGGCAGATGGGTACTTACACCTGATAGCTCAACTATTGGTTCGTGCAGGTGGGGAGGAAGATGTATCCTCTTGTAGTTGTTGGAACTCATGAGGAAGTTTCTCCGTAGACGAGACACAGGCTCATAGGGAAGAAGAGAGACTTTCTTTGTAATGCCAGAGTTGGCTAGCTGATTCATCCATGTGGGTTCCTCTTGGTCTTTCCAGGTCATTACTGCCAGTGAGTTGGCATATGAAGACGGTGCACTCTGTACAAACGTCTGCCACATGGGTCGTGTGCACTTGACTTCATCCGGATCTTTGGATAGCTGTTTGTTGTCTAGGTTACTATCAATCACCTCCAACATGGCTAATTCCCTCAGGTACCGGATACCCCTCTCCATCTTGGTCCATTTTCCTGGTTGACATACAAGATCTTTCCTGAAGGAATACCTTTCATTCAAGCATGACAGGATTAAGTTCCTTGTGTCCTTTTCCAATGGCTTTGTCAATCAAAATCCTGCTGCTTGGCTTCCCTGCCCTCTAATTCCAGGCTATTGGCCCTGTTCTCCCAGCACTGGAGCAGCCAGGTGACAATGTGCTCACCAAGATGATGGCTGAAATCTTTTCCCATATCTCCTAGCTAACACTGGGATAGGGACCAGTTGGTTTCTGATGCTTCTCAGATGCTGATCTCTTCTTCTTTGTCCTACTGCTTCCATGATGGCCCAACTTTGGAGAAACCTGCCTTATCTTCTTCTCCCTCCTTTCTTGTCTGTGTAGGAGTTTCTTTCCCTTCTAAAGAAAAACTGACTTTCACACCCATTGTTTTCTCTTGCATAAAGAGGCAAGCGATAGTGGCACAGGCTGGTTCTCTGCCCCAGACATGGGGTCTATCACAGGGGCTGGAGTGGCTGCAGGGCCCATCACAGGAGTTGTTCTGGCTGCAGGGCCTTTCAGAGCAGTTGGAGTGGCTGCAGGGCCTATTGAAGATTTTGGAGTGGCTCGAGGGCCTGTCACGGGTCGGTTTAACTTTGGGTGCACCTCAGGAGCTGGAGTGCCTGCAATGCTTGTTGCAATGTTTGGAGTGGCTTTGGACAGGCTATATGCCTGTCCTGGAGGAGAAGGGGGAGGTGCAGGAGAAAGGGAGAGGGAAGAAGTAGTGAAAAGCATTCCCCACTGTCCATCCCAGTTCCACCCACCATCACCACCCGCCCTGCATACATTTCCTCCCCGAGGAGAAAAGGCAAAGAGTATAAAAGAGCGTAATTCTAAATAATTTTTAAGAAATGAAGAGGTGATTCCTGAGGTATTGAGGGGACAATAATTTTATCCTATCAGAAGTCAGTGTTATCCAATACAGCAAAAGACTAACCTTAAACCTGCCCCCAGAAATGATGAACAGCATGACATGGAAGACAGACAGTTAGCAATGTGCTATACAACACAATTCTGAAAACAAGCACAACAGACCCCAGATCAAAAAGATCGACATTGTGATCAGCAACTGTTAAATTGATCTAATGCTTAGAACAACTTACTTTTAAAACGCTCCGGTCAGATCTGTCATCTCAACCTTTGTGCTCCACGCTAGGCACCAACAAGACGTGCTGTGGTTTGACCCGGCAGGCAGCTCAGCACTACAAAGCTATTCATGCAATGCAATGGAGGAGAGAACTGGGAGGAAAAAAAATAAAAAATAAAAGTTTATGGGTTGATATAAAAGCAGATTCATAAGACAAAGGAAATAATAATAAGAATAATAACAACAACATAATAATAGAATATATTTTTATTATTATTATTATAGACACAAATAGACTAAGGAGATGACCTTTTTGTGTGCATATCAAAAGACAGAAAAGACAGGTGGTGGTGATTAATTGGGAAGTGCTGGACCTGAGCATGACAGACATGGTATGGAATAAGCAGTGAATACTGTCCTAGTTTTGGCTGCAATGGTTTTAATTTCTCTTCCTAGTAGCTGGTATGGTGCTGTGTTTCATATTTACAGAATTACAGAACAGTTTGGGTATGAAAGGACCTTAAAGATCACAGAATTCCAACTCCCCTGCCCTGGGCAGGGACACCTTCCACTAGACCAGGTTGCTCAAAGCCCCATCCAACCTGGCCTTGAACACCTCCAGAGATGGGGCATCCACAACTTCTCTGGGCAGCCTGTTCCTCACCACCCTCTGAGGAAAGGACTTCTTTCTAATGTCTAATCTGAATCTACCCTCTCTCAGTTTAAACCATTACCCCTAGTCCTATCGCTACTCTCTTTGATGAAGAGTCCCTCCCCAGCTTTCCTACAGCCACCTTTAGGTACTGGAAGGCCACTGTAAGGTCTCCCCGGAGCCTTCTCTTCTCCAGGCTGAACAACCCCAACTCCCTCAGCCTGTCTTCAGAGGAGAGGTGCTCCAGCCCCTTGGTCATCCTCGTGGCCCTCCTCTGGACTCATTCTAATAGATCTGTGTCCTTACACAGGGGGCCCCAGAGCTGAACTTGTTGTTTGGCCTCACCAGGTCTGAGTTACAGAGGGACAATCATATCCCTCATCCTGCTGACCGTATTTCTGGTACAAGCCAGGATTCTGTTGGCCTTCTTGGCTACCTGAGCACACTGCTGGCTCATCCTCGGCTAACTATCTACCACTATCCCCAGGGCCCTTATCACCAGGCAGTTGTCCAGCTTCTCTTCTCCCTGTATGGGTGGGGTTGTTGTTCCCCAAGAGCAGGACCCAGCACTTGGCCTTGTTGAACTTCATGCAGTTGGCCTCAGCCCATGGGTGCAGCCTATCCAGATCCCTCTGCAGAGCCCTCCTACCCTCGAGCAGATCAACCCTCTTTCTGAACTTGGTGTCACCTGCAAACTTACAGAGGGTGCACTCTATCCCCTTGTCCAGCCACTGTCAAGATATTGAAGAGAACTGGCCCCAGTACTGGGCCCTGGGGGACACCACTAGTGACTGGCCTCCAGTTGCCTTTGGCTCCATTCACCACAGCGCTTTGGACTTGGAGACTCAGCCACTTTTCAACCCAATGAAGCGTACGTCCATCCAGGCCTCGAGTTTCTCCAGGAGAATGCTGTGGGAAGTGGTTTCAAAAACCTTATTGAAGCCTAGGTAGCCAACAGCCTTTCCCTTGTCCACTGAGCACATCACCTTGTCATAGATTGAGATCTGACTTGTCAAGCAGGGCCTGCTTTGGTAAACTCATGCTGACTGGGCCTGATCACCTGGTTGTCCTGGAAGTGTTGCGTGATGGTACTCAAGATAATCTGCTCCATGAGTTTCCCTGGCACAGAGGTCACACTGACAGGCCTGTAGTTCCCTGGATGATCACAATCAGGGTGAGCCATCTGCGTGCAGACATTAACAGCTGACAGAATGGAGCTTCTGTCCAGGGGAACCTTGAGAAACTACAGGATTTGGCCTAAAGGAACATCTTGACATTTACGAGGAGAAGAGCCCAGTCCTGCACCAGAGGAAGAGGAACCCCACCCATCAGGGCAGACTGGGACCCTGCTGAGGGAGAAGGAGGGCCTGGGCACCACGAGGGATGCCATACGAGCAGTGGTGCTGCTCACCAGGAACCAGGCCAGCTTCCTACAGAGCTGCCTTATGAGGAGCATGGCCACCAAGAAGATCTGAGTTATCAGACTCAGCTCAGATCCGGTGTGAGATCACACAGAAAAGGGCTTGCAGCCAGCAGGGAAAGAGGTGCAGGTTTGGGAGTCCTTTGAACAGCCTGGTGTGGAGAGGACAGAGGCCTCTGACAAGGCTGAAAGTCCCAACAGGACCCAGGTCTTTGTGTCCATGGCTCTGGCTGTTGTCTCTGCCACTGAGGCCTAGGAGGAGACAGCTTATCGGTAAAGCACCAGGGCCTCATTGCCTCCTCACCACCACCCATGAACCAGGCAGGGCTCGGACCATTCTCCTACACTTGGCCATGCACATCCCCATCTCCTCCTGCCCCAGGAAGAGCCCTGAGCAGTGTGTGACAGGAACAGATCTCCCTTCCTTGGTGCCAGGGGACAAGGTCTGGTCCTTGTGCTTGGTGAAACACATCCAGATTGGAAAAGTGACATCAGGGTCACCTTCACACTGCCTTTGTCTCCTTGTCCTCACTGCCTCCAATGCTCTGCTCTAACGAGCTCCAAGGGAGGCTGTGTCAGTGCTGGCCCTCAGGGGGACACTGCAGGAAACTTGCCTCTGACTTGGACTTCTGGAGAGATGTCTTCAATTTTCTCTCAGTGCCTGAGGATCGTGGGCTCCTCCCCAAAGCCCCCCGAGGGGGGATTGCAATGCCTTGGTCTGGGCGTCTGGTGCTGAGCTGGGCCGGGCTCCTGGGACAGAGAGAGCTCCTGGCAAGAGGGCCGTGGTGCAGAGAGACAGCTCTGGCCAGGAGCAGCTCCTCTGCACAGCGCAGCAGGGCTGGGGGCTCTGGCCGCACGCACCCAGGCAGAAAGGGATTCCAGGCAGCCTGGAGGGTGCGGGCAGACGAGAGCTCAGTGCAGGAGAAACCTTCACAGCCCTGCACACGGTAAGTCTCTGGCTGCAGGACAGTGCAGGGGAGGTTCCTGGAAGGGGCTCCTGGGTCCGGGACATCTCTGTCTGGCCAGGAGCTGCCAGGATGTCTCTCGTGGCTTTTGCGGTGTGGAGGAGAAGGTGCTGCAGGGCAGCCTTGGTCAGAGGAAGGGGAGGGCAGGGGCTGCCTGCAAAGACAAGGCACTTTCTGCAGTCTCTGCCTGCCTTTTCCTGCTCTGATTCTGGGGCAGGCTCTGTGTTAACTGAGTTGTAGGGATTGCACAGGTGATGGAGCTTCCTATTGCATTGAACAGAGACATAAAGAGGTTAGTGAGGAACCTGAGAATATCCCTTCCCTTCTCCCTGCTTACAGACTGCACCAGGGCTTTTCTGAGCTGGTCTTTAGGACCTGCAGACAGGGAGATGTCCCCAGAGCTGTCCCCATCCCCGGGAGGTGTCTGCAGGGCAGAGCTGGGCACACAGCGGGTGGGATGGGGGTCTGTGAGCATGGACGGGAGGAGACGTGGTGACAGAGAAAGAGCTGCTGGCAGGGACAGCTGCAGGCAGCAGGGACATGGGCAGGCGGTGAGAGGGAGCTGCTCCTTCCCTGCCATCCCCTGCAATGCAGGCGCCTTCCTTGCAGCAGCCCCGGTCTCCTCTTCCCCTCACAGCTTCTGTCATGGCATTTATAATCTGGGGGAGGTGAGAATATGGGGTGTCTGAACCCTAAATCTCAGTGGAAGTAGACACATTTGCTGCAGGCCCCCTCCACCTTCCTCCACGGAAGCAGGCACAGAATCACAGAATCATAGAATATCCCGAGTTGGAAGGGACCCACAAGGATCAGCGAGTCCAGCTCCTGGCTCCACAGGGGTCTTACCCCCAAATTCCTACCCTAGGACAAGGAGCACATTCCAAAGGCTTCTTGCACTCCAGAGCTCTTTTCCCTCTGCTGGCTGTGCCGGGCAGATGGCACAGGGGTGTGAGGACAGGCTCTACCTCACCGACACCGCAGCCTCGGCACCGCGTTGGGTCCGCCCTGCCTGCCCATGCCTGCTTCTCTCCCTTGCCCAGCGTGGCAGCTGCTGGTGCCTGATTCTGAGAGGGAGTCCTTTGCACGGAGGGTGAGGCAGGAGGAGATGCTCCCTGCTCTCTCCGGCCAGACGCCGGTGGTCTGTGAGCTGGTTTTGTCTCCTGGGTATTGAACAGGGAAGACGCACACAGAGTCACACAGCCAAACACCCCTCACTCAACAGAAGGATCCCCTTCCCTGGAACCCTCCTCCAAGCACATGGCTCTGTTGGCACCTCTGTGTACCACTGCTCTGGAGCAGAGGTGGCCCATTGGGAGCTGCTGGGCAGAGGCATCTGCTGTGTACAGGACACTCAGCCAGCACAGAGCAGGGCTCCAGACAGGGAAATAGACAGAGGTCCTCTTGGAAAAAGGGAATGTATTGCTTTACTTGGGAATTAATTGAATTTTGCTCACAGACTTTACACATAATGCTCTCTTTTTTTTTTTTTTTTTTTTTTTGTCATTTGGCAGTGTCCATGACCAAAGCCAGGAAATGTCCAACAGCAGCTCTGTGAGCGAGTTCCTCCTGCTGCCATTCGCAGACACGCGCGAGCTGCAGCTCCTGCACTTCGGGCTCTTCCTGGGCATCTACCTGGCTGCCCTCCTGGGCAACGGCCTCATCCTCACCGCCGTAGCCTGCCACCACCGCCTCCACACCCCCATGTACTTCTTCCTCCTCAACCTTGCCCTCCTCGACCTGGGCTGCATCTCCACCACTCTGCCCAAAGCCATGGCCAATGCCCTCTGGGACACCAGGGTCATCTCCTATGAAGGATGTGCTGCACAGGTCTTCTTTTCTGTCTTCTTTGTTGGAGCAGAGTATTCTCTTCTCACTGTCATGGCCTACGACCGCTACGTTGCCATCTGCAAGCCCCTGCACTACGGGAGCCTCGTGGGCAGCAGAGCTTGTGCCCAGATGGCAGCAGCTGCCTGGGGCAGTGGCTTTCTCAATGCTGTCCTGCACACGGCCACTACATTTTCCCTGCCCCTCTGCCAAGGCAATGCCGTGGACCAGTTCTTCTGTGAAATCCCCCACATCCTCAAGCTCTCCTGCTCAGATGCCTACCTCAGGGAGGTTGGGTTTATTGCATTTAGCTTTTGTTTAGGTGCTGGCTGCTTTCTTTTCATTGTGCTGTCCTATGTGCAGATCTTCAGGGCCGTGCTGAAGATCCCCTCTGAGCAGGGCCTGCACAAAGCCTTTTCCACGTGCCTCCCGCACCTGGCCGTGGTCTCCCTGTTTGTCAGCACTGCCATGGTTGCCTGCCTGAAGCCCCCCTCCATCTCATCCCTATACCTGGACTTTGTGGTGGCAGTTCTGTACTCAGTGGTGCCTCCAGCACTGAACCCCCTTATCTACAGCATGAGGAACCAGGAGCTCAAGCATGCACTGAAGAAGCTGTTTCTGTTGTCTTCCAGAAGCAATTAGCTGCTGCTCTGCTGCTGCAATGGGAAAAACTCACCAAAAATCATGGTGTGAGACACAGCCTTGCAGTGCCAGGTACCAGGTCCACCAATGCTGGCCCCAAACTGTGAGAAACAAAGTAAAAATGTTACGTACAGAAGGAGAGAAGATGGATCCTGAGGATACAGGGCTGCAGGCACCTGTGGGCAGTACGGACACTGACCTGGGGTCTCAAGGCTCCCTGGGTGGGGAATAGGAGAAAGAGGCCAGTGCCTGTCCTGTGCCACCTCCCCGCCAGCCCTGCCCTCCCACAGGTGGAGTATTTCTCCCTTACTCGCGCACCAGCAGCGCTTTGCCTCCTCCTCCTCCACAGGGAGATGAGCCACAGGCCTGGATGTGTGTGAGGGAGCAGCAGACCTGAGCAGGAAAAAAGCCAGTTTCATGGCACTGGGGCATCTGAATGGTCCAGCCCCTGTGGTTGGGTCTGTTCTCTGCAGCAGAGGGCTGTCACCAGGCCCCAGGTCCGAGGTTGCTCCTGTAGCTCTGAGGACCACTCCAAGGGCATCACAGTAACGATGCTCAGGTCCTAGGTGGGTCAGACCCCCCATGGATCGCAGCAGGAGGTTGGTAGGATTCCATAGTACACAAGGACACGGACACCTCGTTGCTCTGTTTTCATGAACGTCTTTATTACAAATTGCTACAAATCCCTACCTGTAAAACAACTACATGTTGCAAGAAACTTCTAAGTTACCACTAGGAAAGCAAATATGGGCTTGTGATGCTTTCCCTAAATCTGCACCAATAAATACTATTTGAGGTGCTACTGGTACGACACTCATGAATCCACTTGGTGGAGGGCACAAGGCAGGGCACCTTCCCCTTCTTTCTTTGGGGCCAATCATGATAGCTCTTGAGTAACGTGAACGTCATTGGGTAACCCTAACGACATGCCTCCAGACTGTGTTTCTGGCTTTTTCCAAGGGTAAACAACTAAGCAAAAGGGTACCAGAGGGCTGTTGGCGTAACTGCCTTGAATAGAGAGAACGTCAAATAGTTGTCTACCTTGCCTGGTCTCGCACAGGACCCTTCTGTTGTGGGGTTGCTGAGAGCCGAAGCAGAGCAAGTGCCGATGGCTGCCACGACGGTGCACCGGCAGCAATAGCGCGCTGACCTCCAACTCCTCTAAGCTCAAGAGCTGTGTATTCCTGTGAGCAAAAAGTCAGGCAAAGGGGGCAGGAGACCTGCTTGGATGATCAAGGGGATCCTGGATTGACTGAAATGGAAGAAGGAAGCATACATAATGTGGACAAGGGGACAAACCACTTGGGAAGAATATAGGGACATTGTCCGAGGATGCAGGGAAGCGACAGGGCAGTCCAAGGCCCATTTGGAGTTAAATCTTGCAAGGGGTGTCAAGGACAACAAAAAGGGCTGTTTCAAACACATCAGGTGCAGAAGGAAGACAAAGGAAAATGTGGACCCACTGCTTAATGAGGTGGGTGCCCTGGTGACAAAGGACAAAAGGAAGGCAGAATTACTGAATGCCTCCTTTGCTTCAGCCTTCACTGCTAAGACCAGCCCTCCAGAATCTCTAACCTTAGAGACAAGGGAGGAACTCTGGAGAAACGAGGACTTTCCCTTGGTTGAAGAGGATCAGCTCAGAGATCTCTTAGGCAAACCTGACACCCACAAGTCCATGGACCCCGATGGCATACATCCATGAGTGCTGAGGGAGCTGGCGGATGTTGCTGCTGGCCCACTCTCCATCATCTTTGAAAGGTCATGGAGAACAGGAGAGGTGCCTGAAGACTGGAAGAAAGCTCATGTCATGCCGCTCTTCAAAAAGGGCAAGAAGGAGGCCCCAGGCAACTACAGCCCGGTCAGCCTCATTTCCATCCCTGGAAAGGCGATGGAACAGCTCATCCTGGAGGTCATCTCCAGCATGTGGAGGAGAAGAAGGTGATCAGGAGTAGTCAGCAGGGGTTCACCAAGGGAAACCGTGCTCCACCAACTTGATAGCCTTCTATGATGGAGTGACTAGCTGAGTGGGTGAGGGAGAGCAGTGGCTGTTGTGTACCTTGACTTCAGCAAGGCTTTCAGCACTGTCTCCCATAACATCCTCACAGGCCAGCTCAGGAAGTGTGGGATGGATGAGTGGTCAGTGAGGTGGATTGTGAGCTGGCTGGATGGCAGAGTTCAGAGGGTTGTGCTTAGTGGAGCAGAGTCTAGTTGGAGGCCTGTTTGTCAGCACTGCCATGTTCACCTACCTGAAGCCCCCCTCCATCTCTTCCCCACGCCTGGACCTGGCGGTTTCAGCTCTGTACTCAGTGTTGCCTCCAGCAGTGAAACCCTCTTCTACAGCACGAGGAACAAGGAGCTAAAGGAGGCACTGAGGATGTTATTCTAATATACAGCATTTCCCCATCAGTGAGGTACCTGCACATCTTCCTCACAAATACGCGGGCAAGGCAGAAACACCTTTGCTCATGTATTTCAAAATTGACTTTCATTCTTTGCAATATTCTTCCAATTAAAATATTTTTTCTTAATCTCACTTGTTCTACCTTTTGTTGTTGTTGTTGTTTTGTTTTGTTTTTTAACCCAAAGAGCTCATGTACAAGTGCTGATAAGCTCTTTGTATTTAACGAAATAAAGGAACCAGCAGGTAGTCATTTTCTGTGACTCTTGTTTCTCATGATTTCTCTTCAGGTACAGCAGAGGTTGTGGGATTTAAGAGCCCAGCTGCAATGTGGAGGAAAAGCAGAGATGTGGCTGAGGGACTCGAAGATTTTTCTGCGGTAGTCTGTACCAAAAAGTTCTCCTAGGCCTCTGAATTCAGTAAAAGAGATCAAGCATGAGAAGAGCATGTATTGAGAGGAAGGCCATGAAAAGCCACCAGGACAAGGGCCAGTTTCTGCCCCTGCAGGGGACTGACCCTGGGCAAGGCCCAGCTTGGGAAGCAGCCACAACGGACGTTCTTGGTGGGCAGTGAGCTGGGCAGGAGGCAGCCGTGTGCCCTGGCAGCACAGGAGGGAAGGCTGAGGGGCACCTCACCGCAGCCTGCCAGGAGCTGCAGGGACGTCAGGAAGAGCCCAGGGCCAGGCTCTGCCCCGTGGCGCACATGGAGCCCTCCTCCTGCCATGCCGCGTGCACTGGCTGCAGCAGCAGAGGGGACCCCCAGGCAGCCCCTGCATGGGGCTCTGCCACCCGCCTTGCCCCGGCCCTCTCCAGCGCCCTCCTTGCTGCTCTCTGATGCACGCCAGCACCTCCCCGTGCGTTCCGGCCAGCACATCTGCTGAGGGCCAGTGCGGCTGCTGCAGGGGCAGGGAGCTCAGCATGGCCCTTGCAGCCCCCTGCTCTGGGCCTGCCCCTCCCCTTGCCCTCGGCCCCGGCCTTGTCTCTGCTGGCAGGAGCGCTCTTGGCATGTGCTTCCTGGCCTCCCCTCGCCTGCACACAGCTGCTGCCCACTCAGGCTGCTGGCACAAACGTGTCCTCATGAGCAGCACCACCCCTTGGGCTGCTTCTCCTGGCCTCCCGCAGCTACTGCCTTGGCTCCTTGTCTCTGCTGGGCCCCACCTCCTGCACCAAATTGCATTCCTTGGCTGTCAGCTCCCTCTACCCTGCCCTGTGGGGTGACAGAGCCAGGGTGGGACATGTTACCTTTATTTGATATAGTTTTGTGTATTTGCATTGGTGATACCAGAAAAAGACATTTATTCCAACAGTGATTTACACCCAACTTCATATTAGGCCAAAACTCTACGTTCTTCACTCTGCTTCAATTCCTGGATAAACTGGATTAGGTCTCCTTGATTACTCTGAGGCACAATGCAGTGCTGTCCCTACAGCACAATATGTGTGACTTTCCCTTACTCTGCGCATTGACCTGATGGGTCATTTCACATTTTTCACTTTCAAAAACCCAGTTGGACCGGGACCATTTCCAAAGTGGGGCAAGCTGATGGGTTCTGGCTCAGCCATTTGAAGCGTGCTATACTTGAGTTTTTCAGCCTGAGTTTGCTAAAGATGACCCAGGAAGGTAAATGCATGTTCAAGTGTCTAGCAGGAATAAGGGAAAGTATCTCAGGTTCCCAATGGCCGTTTCAAATCTAGGTCAATCCCAGGAACCCACTGAACTAGGGTATTGTCTTTGAAGGGGTTTCCTGTGCTGGGCTGGGCTGCAGTTACAGGGACAAAGACCACTGCTGGCAGTGGAGGTGCCCTGGGAACTCCACCTGGCTCCACCTGATTTTCCCAAAGGGCTCCGGTCTCCTGCAGGTCTTTTCTGACATCTGCCGGTCCAGGGAAGTGCCTCAAACATAGCGGGGCCACAGGAGGTTTTCCCTGGTTATGCTTATGGTCAGACAGCAAAGCACTGCCTCAATACCCAGTATTTCTTTTAGTACTTAACTAATAAAGCACCTACTCATCAGATCAAATAATTCAATCTCTTCCATTAAATCTCTCACGTGAACTGTAATTTCTATCATGAAGAAATGTGAATTTCCATGATCTATATTCACGGCAGGAGAAGAAATACTGGTGTTCACCTGTACTTGCATTGTCATCGCTTTGTCTATCATGGTGTGCTCCCTCATCTTCCAGGCTCAAAACCTGACTTGATTACACAGAACAAGCTGAATGTCCCCTTTCCAGCTGCCTGTCTGGACCCATGCACTTCCCATGGTTCTCCTGCTTTGCCCTCCCCTTACTCTTTGATCATTCAGACCGCTCTCACCAACCCAGTTGCTGCTTTGAGTTTCAGTGAGTTCCAGCTCGCCCATCTCTCAGCAGTCTGTCTAATGGTTTCCTTAGCAAGAAACTCATCGTTTCTCATTGAATTAGTATGATATGGGCTAATATTAACACTACTATTTAAAATTTCTTATTAATCAGTGTAAAATATATCATGTACAGTCATCCTTATGGGAAGGTAAATATCACTGGAGGCAAAACAATCAGGAACTTCAACGTGTTTTTTTTTCCTTTTTTTTTTGAAAATTGCAGCATTATTTCCTGTTGTATGTTTTTAAATAGGAAAAACCCTGCTCTTCCTACCTATACAGGGCTTCAAAGCAGTAACCCTTGACCAATATCTATAGGAAAATGATGCTCCAAACTGAAATGCAACAAAATTCAGCCTTTAAAAGGAGGAAAGATTTCTATTAGATGCTCTTTGAAATCTTCCTCCTTAACTACACCATGTAAGCTCTCCAATTAGCTGCGCAAGACTTGAAGAAAACTGTGGGAGAGATATGGCTGCTTAGGACTTTCTCTGTTTTAATGAGTTCCGTGGTGTATTTTAGTGCTGTCAGTGAAACTTGGGTACGTACAGGAGAATGATGCAAGTGCTTGAGAAAGTAAAGTCAGAAGGAAAAGTTGAAGTGACTTGGAGTATTAATGGGCCCCACTGAGGGCTGTTACTAAGAAAGCCTCCCCAGGGACTTGTTAGGGCAGATAATTGGAGGCCATGATTGCAGACAGGCAAAGCGCTGTGCTGAGAAAAGTCTTGGTTGGTTTTGGTGAAGCAGAAGGGCCAAGGCCTGACCCCAGCCACTGGGAGGGGAGATCCTGCACCCCCACATCTGGCTCAGGGCTCTTCTTGGGGTCTGTAGGATGTGGTGGGCAGTGTGATGCCACAAGAAGAACTTCATTATGACACCTCCCCACCCCTGCACAGGGTATCAAGGAAGCAGTGAGGCCCCATTGCAATGACTATATCTCGTCTCCTCAGAAGCTCTAGCCAAAGGGACAAAAACGTCAGGGCTGTTGGGGCCTTCCCTTCTTGCCAGCACCCTCTGCCTTCTCCTCTGCAGGCTTTCCTATGCTGTTCCACACTTTGCCCTATTTCCTTGGAGTCTGCAGACACCCATCTCTGTTTACCACCTTGCTCTCATCCCGGCATTTCCATCATTTCACCAGTGTCTCATTAACCCTCATCAGCTGTTCCTTGAAACAAAGCCATGGTGTGATCATAGACTCTCTTTCGGTGACCTCTGTCACAATGGCACGACCCTTTGAGGGACATTTCTTCCTCCTCATGGCCAGTGCCAACCTTCCAAGGTGCACTTTGTGGCAGTTTTTTCTCTCCTGCTCTTTCCTACCACCAAAGAAAGCTCCATCAGGGTGGAAACCACTCCTGAAGTAGGCATCCCAACACATCAGGCTCCTTGCGGCCTGTCAGCCAAGCAGACACAAGTCACCTCACCAGCATCTCCCAAGCCCTGGGCCTGCTGCTGGCCTTGCAGCTTCTTGGCTAGACACAGCCAAGCCTTGTGCCTCGTGCTGTGCAGTCCTGGACTCAAGCAGAAGGGACAGGACAAGCCCTATGCGCGCCTTCTTTCTGTCTGGGTCCTCCTGGGGATGGAGGCAGAGGGGAACCCACAGTCAGCATGCCAAGCAGGGGCCTTCTGCTGGCCTAGCAGGGCCACTGGCAGATGTCAGCCCCAAAGTGCTGATCCCAGGGAGAAGCCAAGGGTGACGTGCCACCTACAGACAGAAGGGACCTCACAGTCACTGCCACAGCCACATTCCTCCTGCTGGGGCAGGACATCCTGAGGCAGAGCTGACCTCTCTCTAGTCCCCTAGGGACTTGGTTTTCAATTTCTGGCTTAGAGTTTAAGCAAAGTTACAGTGGCAGGGTTCCCAAGCAACTAGGGCTCAACTTTCTGGGTTAGAGAGTGAACAAAACTTTACTGGGAAGGTTTGGTGTTCTGTGGGTATCTGTTCTGTGGTTAGGTAAGCTCTGTTATTTATGTTTTTGTTGTTGTTGTTGTTGTTGTTGTTGTTGTTGTTTTTTCTAGTCTGCCACGAAGTCTAGGGTTAAGCAGAGCATTTTAATACTAGTATTAAAGGTAAGGGAAAAGGGTATGGCCTGAGTTTTCCTTTAAGTGATACTTTGAGTTCAAGCATTAGAGAAATGGATTCCTGTCAGAGTGCTGGAGTAGCATTTAGGTTTAGGGATTAAAATTCCTGGTTCAAGTAAGGTAAGGGCCATATGTGACTGTTTTAAGTCAGTGTTACCACAGCATCAACATTACATGAATCCTCTTACCTCAATGAAATCATAAATTTCTGCTGGCCAAGCTCTTCTTCCCACCTCAAAATCTCACATCTCTCTTGTCCAGGCTGCTCCTGACCTCCCCATATCTTATTGGGATCAGCTTTCAGATGACAGGGTTTAGATGTTAGTTGTTCATGTATGGCATTAGGGACTACGGCAAACCTTTCTGGGTGAGAGCTTAAGCAAATATTGAGTGGGAGGGTTTGGTGTTGTGCTTGGGGTGTCACGTCTGTGGTTAGGGTATGGGCAAGCTCTTTGGTTTAGCGTTTTGTTTAGGTCTGCAAGAAGACTTGGGTTAAATAGAGCATTTTAATGCTTGTGTTAAAGGCAGGGATCACGGTGAGCAAGAGAGTAAAAGTAAGGGAAAGGTGGTATGGACTTATTTTGGCTTCAAGGGATATTGTGGTCAAAACTTAGAGCAGTGGATTCCTGTCAGGGTGTGGAGTGGCATTTAGATTTAGGTATGAATGTTACAGGTTAAAATAGGGTAAGGGCCTCACATGACTGCTTTAAGTCTGCGTTATGGTGGGATCGACATTACCTGAGCATTCTTACCCCTCCAAAATCATTAGCTTCTGCTGGCCAAGCTCCTCTTCCCTCCCCCAAATCTCACATCTCTCCTGGCCACCCTTCTCCTGACCTCCCCATACCAGTCATCTTCTTAGAGGCAGCTTTCTGATGGCTTTCATGAGCTCAGAGTATCTGTCTCACCTCTGTTGGCTACTCTGCACCTGAGAAAGAAGCAGCTCCCAAGCCAGCACAGAGAAGCACACAAAGGCTGTAGGAGCACCCTGCACAATGTGCCCAGCAGCTCTGCACCACCACAAAAGCAGCCCTGAAGGATGAGTTCAGGCAAAAGCCAAAAACTTTGGCCTGACAATCCCAATCCAAGACCTCTTCCTCTATGGGGCCAACCCAGTACTTAGGAAGCGAGGATATCACAAACTGTGTACAAAGCAGATGCATCTGGTGGCCCGTCATGCAGACCAGCAGATGTGAGCCTAAAGGCACAGATCCCAACCAGGAGTCAAAGGATGACCTGTCAGCTGCTTCAGAAAAAAGTCACCTCACAGGCCACTTAACAGCCATTAGCTTCCTACTGGACTTGGAGCTTCTGAGGCACCACGGAGCTCATAATACCACACCTACAAAACACCCCGTTTTGCCCAGAATCTGCCCAGGTAGAAGTGATCTGGTTGTGATCCTTCTAGACCATGGCACACCTCCTGGGCTCCGAGCCTCTCTGACACACAGGAGCCAGTGCCGTGCCAGTTCTGGGAGGTGCTAGGGCAGGAGGGCCCTTGCAGTCAAATCACTCGCCAGACTCCTTTGCTGGGGCTGCTGCGTGCCCTGGGGCTGCAGAGCTCTCCTCTGCCTGCTCACAGCAGATTGAGCACTTGAGCTCTGGTCAGTCCACCTTGAAGGAGATCCCCCCTTAGGAGGGAAGTGCTGCAGCGCAGGCCAGCTGTGCCACTGCCGTGCCCACTGCCTGTCCCTGCCTGCAGTCCCAGCACAGCCCCACGGCAGCACTGGCACCAAGCTACAGGAGCAGCCGGGCCTGACCCCACCAGCAGGGCTCAGCACGAGAGGGTGGCAGTGGCAAGAGAGTAGCCCTGCATGCCCCAAGCGCTGGTGCTCCCTGGCCGTGCTGCTGGCATGGGACTCTTTTCCTCTGCAGCCCTGCACATGGCACTGCCCCTGCAGAGCCAGAGCAGCTCTCAGAGGAAGGACGTCACACAAGGAAGGCAGTGCAGCCTCCTTTCTTTTATTTAAATTCACAGAGGGCCTGGCTCCTCATATACAGGATCTCTGAGCTATACTTGACAGGTACATATTCTAAAAGAAATGAGATGAATCATATCATTCCAATGGGAAACTTTAGCCGTATGAAACCAAAGAAAGTCCTGTAATAAAAACACTCATAAATACACAAACACACCCCAAAATAATTATATATATAATATTAGCTGTTCTTGTAGTTATTGACATTATTAGTCATCTGCAGAGGTAGAATGGAAATTTACTGCTTCCAAAACACATCTAGTCATCAATTTCCACAGGGCATCCTTCAGCTCCAGGTTCCTCATGCTGTAGATGAGGGGGTTCACTGCTGGAGGCAAAACCGAGTACAGAACTGCCACCACCAGGTCCAGGGATGGGGAAGAGATGGAGGGGGGCTTCAGGTAGGCAACCATGGCAGTGCTGACAAATAGGGAGACCACGGCCAGGTGAGGGAGGCACGTGGAAAAGGCTTTGTGCTGGCCCTGCTCAGAGGGGATCCTCAGCACAGCCCTGAAGATCTGCACATAGGACAGCACAATAAAAACAAAACAACCAAATAATAAAGAAACACTAAACACAAGTGCCCCAACTTCCCTGAGGTAGGTGTCTGAGCAGGAGAGCTTGAGGATCTGGGGGATCTCACAGAAGAACTGGTCCACAGCATTGCCTTGGCAGAGGGGCAGGGAAAACGTAGTGGCCGTGTGCAGGACAGCATTGAGAAAGCCACTGCCCCAGGCAGCTCCTGCCATCTGGGCACAAGCTCTGCTGCCCACGAGGCTCCCGTAGTGCAGGGGCTTGCAGATGGCAACGTAGCGGTCATAGGACATGACAGTAAGAAGGGAATATTCTGCTGATATAAAGAACAGAAAGAAAAAGACCTGAGCAGCACACTCTTGATAGGAGATGGCCCTGGTGTCCCAGAGGGCATTGGCCATGGCTTTGGGGAGAGTGGTGGAGATGCAGCCCAGGTCGAGGAGGGCGAGGTTGAGGAGGAAGAAGTACATGGGTGTGTGGAGGTGGTGGTGGCAGGCTACGGCGGTGAGGATGAGGCCGTTGCCCAGGAGGGCAGCCAGGTAGATGCCCAGGAAGAGCGCGAAGTGCACGAGCTGCAGCTCCCGCGTGTCTGCGAATGCCAGCAGGAGGAACTCGCTCACAGAGCTGCTGTTGGACATTTTCTGACTTGGGACACAGTTGTCTGTTGAAGAGGAAAAGGTAGAAGAAGTTAGAACAGACTTATCTCAGGAAAACCTACTGCAAGCCTTAGAACATCCCTATCACAAGCCTGTCTCTGTTCAGGAGAACCTTTCTGCAGCTTTCCTGCTTGAGCTGCAGCTGGTGCTGGCTGAGAGTGGCACTGGGAGCAGGGGCTGCTGTGGGCTCCAGAGGAGTCCTTCCTGCTGTGCAGCAGGAGGGAGGCAGCAACATGGGGGAACTCAAGTTCAGTCCATTGATCAGGTCAATGAAATTCGCAGTGCTGTTTCAAACAAAGCATCCCAATGCAGAACAGAGCTGCGGATGCCACTGCTGAACACTCCTGTTCTCAGCTGCCTTGTGTCACCCCTCTGTGAGCTGCAGGACCGTCCTGCTCAGGTGTTTCCCTGAGAAGAAACTGGAGAGAGCTGAGAGCAGAGAAGCCCCAGTCCAAGTGCAACAGGACAGAATCCTCACCCTGTCTTGCATGAGCAGGATCTCAGCTCTTCCCACCTAAACCGGGGAGCAGAGGCCTCACTCCGGCTGCCCACAGACAGCCATCCAGCAGCACAGACGGCCTTAGAGCAGAGGTGTCTCCTCCTTAGGGCACCTGGATAACACAAGGATGCCACGAGAGAGCTGCATCCTGCTGCAGAGAAGCCTGCAGACCAGGAGGATGCCCCACAGACAGGGCTGGATATCTTAAAGCTGCGGTGTGCCAGCATCCCAGCTGCACCCTGCAGTGTCTGCAGGAGGCTTGGCCACCCCACTCTTGTCTGACCAGGGGTACCTGGCTTAGGGCACTCCGAGGGGCTTCTGCCAGACTTCCTCACCTTGCAGTGCCATCCAGTAGGACTCCCAAAGCCTACTGCGTTGCCCACTGGCCTCCCAGGAACAAGATCCAGCGGGAGACCCTTCCAGGACGTGCAGCTGCATGGCCCTGCAGCCAGAGACTTCCCTTGTCAAGGGCTGTGCAGATTTCTCCTGCAGGCAGCTCTCAGCATCCTCCCACTGCCAAGTGCCTCCAAGCCCTCTCTCCTTCTCTCCTCTCCCCGTGCCACCTGTGGTCAGAGCCCCCAGCCCTGCTGCGCTGTGCTGAGGAGCTGCTCCTGGCCAGAGCTGTGTCTCTGCACCACGGCCCTCTTGCCAGGAGCTCTCTCTGTCCCAGGAGCCCGGCCCAGCTCAGCACCAGACGCCCAGCCCAAGGCATTGCAATCCCCCCTCGGGGGGCTTTGGGGAGGAGCCCACGAACCTCAGGCACTGAGAGACAATTGAAGACATCTCTCAAGGAGTCCAAGTCAGAGGCAAGTTTCCTACAGTGTCCCCCTGAGGGCCAGCACTGACACAGCCTCCCTTGGAGCTCGTTAGAGCAGAGCATTGGAGGCACTGAGGACAATTGGACAAAGGCAATGTGAAGGTGACCCTGATGTGTAGAAAACTGGATGTGTTTGACCAAGCACAAGGGTAAAGTCTTGACCCCAGCCCCTGGGAAGGGAGATCCTTTCCCTTCACACTCTGCTCAGGGCTCTTCCTGGGGCAGGAGGAGATGGGGATGTGCATGGGCAAGTGCAGGAGAATGGTCCGAGCCCTGCCTGGTTCATGGGTGGTGGCGAGGAGGCAACGAGGCCCTGGTGCTTTACCGATAAGCTGTCTCCTCCTAGGCCTCAGTGGCAGAGACAACAGCCGTGGCCACGGACACAAAGACCTCGGTCCTGTTGGGACTCTCAGCCTTGCCACAGCCCTTGCTCCTCTCCACACCAGACTGTCCTAGGGAATCCCAGACCTGTACCTTGTTACCTGTTCATGTAGACCACTGTGTGGCTGGTATCTCACTGAATCTGAGCTGAGTATGTTAAGTCAGATCTTTTTGATGGCCATGGTCCTCGTAAGGCAGCTCTGTAGGAAGCTGGCCTGGTTCCTGGTGAGCAGCACCACTGCTCGTATGGCATCCCTCGTGGTGCCCAGGCCCTCCTTCTCCTGGGCACTGCTCACTCAGCAGGGTCCCAGTGTGCCCTGATGGGTGGGGTTCCTCTTCCACTGGTGCAGGACTGGGCTCTTCTCCTTGTAAAGGTCAAGAGGTTTGTGTAGGCAAAATCCTGCAGTTTCTCAAGGTTCCCCCACGCTGATGCTCCATTCTGTCAGCTGTTCACGTCTGCAGACAGACCGTTCAACCTTCCTGTGATTGTGCTATCTCTGACAAGACAGCAGCATCAGGAGCTGCAGGGAAGTTTGGATGATACAGGAGTAACCAGCTAAATGGAATTGCAGCACAGAGTCACAGAGGGGCAGGGGATGGAAGGCTGCCACGTTCCACCTCTTCTGTGCTTCCTTCTCATGCATGCTATCAGTTTGCCTGCAGCTGTGTCCTGAATGTTATGGGGCTGTGCAGGTCAAAATTAGAAGGGCCAGAAGCAAGGTGGAGCTCAATCCGTCTATTACTATAAAAAACAACAACAACAACAACAAAAAACTGTTCATGTAAATACTTTAATAAAGGAGGATTAAGGAGAATCATCATCTTTTACCGGATGTGGGGGGAAACCTGGTGACAAGAGATGAGGTAAAGGCTGAGGCACTTAATGTCTTCTTTGCCTCAGGCTCTAACAGCAAGACCAGTTGTTCCCCTGGACATTTCTTCCTCCTCATGGCCAGTGCCAACATTCCAAGGTGCACTTAGTGGCACTTTCTCTCCTGCTCTTCTCTACTACCAAAGAAAGCTCCAACAGTGTGGAAACCACTCCTGAAGCAGGCATCCCAACCCATCAGGCTCCTTGTGGCCTGTCAGCCAAGCAGACAGAAGTCGCCTCACCAGCATCTCCCAAGCCCTGGGCCTGCTGCTGGCCTTGCAGCTTCTTGGCTAGACACAGCCAAGCCTTGTGCCTCGTGCTGTCCAGTGCTGGACTCAAGCAGAAGGGACAGGACAAGCCCTATGCGGGCCTTCTTTCTGTCTGGGTCCTCGTGGGGATGGAGGCAGAGGGGATCCCACAGTCAGCATGCCAAGCAGGGGCCTTCTGCTGGCCTAGCAGGGCCACTGGCACATGTCAGCCCCAAAGTGCCGATCCCAGGGAAAAGCCAAGGGCGACGTGCCACCTACAGACAGAAGGGACCTCACAGTCCCTTTCCGTGACACGTTCCTGCTGCTGCCCTATGAGCTGCAGAGACAGAAGTGACCTCACAGTCACTGCCGCAGTCACATTCCTCCTGCTGGGGCAGGACATCCTGAGGCAGAGCTGACCTCTCTCTAGCCCCCTTGGTACCTGTTTTTCACTTTCTGGGTTAGAGATTAAGCAAAGTTTTAGTGAGAGTCTTTGGTGTTGTGCTTGTGGTGTCAGGTCTGTGGTTAAGGTATGGACAAGCTCTATGGTTTAGGGTTTTTTAGGTCTCCCAAGAAGTCTAGGGTTAAATAGAGCATTTTAATGCTGGTGTTAAGAGAAGGGATCAGGGTGAACAAGAAAGAAAATGGATTCCTTTCAGAGTGTTGGAGTAGCATTTAGGTTTAGGGATTAAAATTCCTGGTTCAAGTAAGGTAAGGGCCATATGTGACTGTTTTAAGTCAGTGTTACCACAGCATCTACATTACATGAACCCTCTTACCTCTGTGAAATCATTAATTTCTGCTGGCCAAGCTCTTCTTCCCACCCCAAAATCTCACATCTCTCTTGTCCAGGCTGCTCCTGACCTCCCCATAGCTTATTGGGATCAGCTTTCGGATGACATTCTTCATCCCAGAGTATCTGTCTCACCTCTGTTGGCTTCTCTATTCCTGAGAAGGAAGTGGCGTTGTTGTCAGGAGGGAAAAGGGCACAAAGGTCTTTAGGATCATCCTCCACAATGTGCCCATCAGCTCTGCACCTCCACAAAACTGAGCTTCCTACCTACAAGTTTTGTTTCCAGAATGGCTTCTATGGTCCAGGGTTCCTTCTCCCAGGCCCTCACGCATGGTTTTGTTTCAGATGTGCAGGGATGGGATAAGGACATCCAAGGCACAGATGGAACTGAGCTTGGCAAGGGATGCAAAGAATAACAGGAATTAACAGGAGATTCTACAGATACATTGCTCAGAAAAGAAAGACCAAGCAGAGTGTTCCCCCTCTGATGGATGAGAAGGGTGAACTGGTAATGACAGCCATGGAGGAGGCTGAGGGACTCAACAACGTCTTCTCCTCAGTCTTCAGTGCCAGTCAGGCTTCCCAAGTCTTTCATTTCCCTGAACCCACAGATGGAGGCTGGGGGGCAAAGTCCCACCGGCTGTAAGTGAAGAGCAGGTTTGGGAACACCTGATGAAACTAAACACGTACAATCTATGGGGCCTGATGACTTGCATCCCAGGGTCCTGAGGGAACTGGCTGATGTAGTTGCCAAGCCTCTCTCCATCCTATTTGAAGAGTCCTGGCAGTCGGGTGAAGTCCCTGGTGACTGGAAAAAGGGAAACATCACTCCCCTTTTGATGAAGGGTAGAAAGGAGGACCCAGGGAACTCCAGAACAGTGACCCTCGCCTCAGTGCCTGGCAAGATCATGCAAAAGATCCTCCTGGAATCATTGTCAGGTACATGGAAGAGAAAGAGGTGATCCAAGACAGCCAGCATGGCTTCACCGAAGGGTAAATGGTGCCTGACCAATCTGATGGCTTTCTACAATGGAGTGACCACATCAGACGACAAGGAAAGTCCGACCGATGTCATCTACTTGGACTCCTGTAAGACCTTTGACACGGTCCCACATGACATCCTGGTCTCCAAATTGGAGAGATACGCATTTGATGGCTGCACTGTTCAGTGGATAAGGTCAAAACCACAGAGCGGCGATCAATGGATCTATATCCAAGTGGAGGGTCATGACAAGTGCTTTACCTCAGGGGTCTGTCCGTGGATCAGTACTGTTTAATATCTTCATCAACAACATAGACAGAGGCATTGAGTGCAGATGACACCAAGCTGAGAGGTGGAGTTGATGCTATAGAAGGAAGGGATGCCATCCAAGGGGACCTGGACAGGTTTGAGAACTGGGCCTATGTTAACCTAATGATGTTCAGCAAGTCCAAGTGCAAGGTGCTGCACGTGGGCCGGGGAAATCCCAGACATGGGGATAGGCTGGGAGAAGAACGCATTGAGAGCAGCCCTGCAGAGAAGGACTTGGGGGTTCTGCTGGATGAAACGCTCGACATGAGCCAGCAGTGTGCTTGTAGCCCAGAAGTCCAAGTGCATCCTGGGCTGCATCAAGAGAGGAGTGGGCATTAGGTGGAGGCAGGTGATTGTCCCCCTCTGCTCTGCCCTCGTGAGGCCCCACTTGGAGTCCTGCGTCCAGGTCTGGAGCCCCCAGCACAAGAAGGATGTGGGCTGTTAGAGTGGGTCCAGAGG
The DNA here is from genome assembly GCF_009769625.2 of Cygnus olor. Classification (NCBI taxonomy): domain Eukaryota; kingdom Metazoa; phylum Chordata; class Aves; order Anseriformes; family Anatidae; genus Cygnus; species Cygnus olor. The sequence goes on from NW_024429178.1 coordinate 163,888, forward strand.
AGGGCCACGAAGATGATCAAGGGGCTGGAGCACCTCTCCTATGAAGAAAGGCTGAGAGAGCTGGGGCTGTTCAGCCTACCAGAAGAGAAGGCTTCGGGGTGATGTCATTGCAGATATTCAATACTTAAAGTGGTCTTATAAAGTGAATGGAGAAGGACTCTTTACTCAGGTAGATAATGACTGGACAAGGGGAAGTGGTTTTAAATTAAAAGAAAGGAGATTCAGATTAGAGGTTAGAAGGAAATTTTTCACTCAGGATAGTGAGGCACTGGAACAGGTTTTCAATGTCACAGAGGTATTGGATGCCCCATCCGTGCAGGTCTTCAAGAGCAAGTTAGATGAAGTCCTGAGCAACCATGATCTACTGGGAGGTGTCACTGCCTATGGTAGGGGGGTTGGAACTAGATGATCTTTGAGGTGCTTTCCAGCCCAGGCCATTCTGTGATTCCATGATTCTATCACTGGTTAAAAATAATTTTAAAACTTGTTATGCAGGAGGACAAGAATAACATTATTTCTATCAATATAAAATGTTGTTAAAATATTAATAAAAGTATACTTAAGGAAATCATTCTCTCAGTTTCCCAAATAACCAGGTAGTCCTGTTAGGATTATTTCTAATATTACGTTTTGGTAATAGTTATAATGACAAAAATGATATGATGATAATCACAATAATGAAGTCATTATTGATGATGAAGAAGCATGTATAGAAATATTTTCCTCACTGCATCTTTGATCTCCTGGTTCCTCATGCTGTAGATGAGGGGGTTCACTGCTGGAGGCACCACCGAGTAGGAAACTGCCACAACAAGATCCAGGGATGGAGAGAAGATGGAGGGGGGCTTCAGGTAGGCAAACAAGCCAGTGCTAACAGTCATAGAGACCACGGCCAGGTGAGGGAGGCACGTGGAAAAGGCTTTGTGCCGGCCCTGAGAAGAGGGCATCGTCAGCACTGCCCTGAAGATCTGCACGTAGGACAGCACAATGAAAACAAAACAACCACATCCTAAAGTAACACTAAACACAAGTGCCCCAACTTCCCTGAGGTAGGCATCTGAGCAGGAGAGCTTGAGGATGTGGGGGATCTCACAGAAGAACTGGTCCACAGCATTGCCTTGGCAGAGGGGCAGGGAAAACGTAGTGGCCGTGTGCAGGACAGCATTGAGAAAGCCACTGCCCCAGGCAGCTGCTGCCATCTGGGCACAAGCTCTGCTGCCCACGAGGCTCCCGTAGTGCAGGGGCTTGCAGATGGCAACGTAGCGGTCGTAGGACATGATGGTGAGAACATAAAATTCTGACACAATCAAGAAGACAAATATAAAGACCTGTACAGCACATCCTTGATAGGAGATGGCCCTGGTGTCCCAGAGGGCATTGGCCATGGCTTTGGGCAGAGTGGTGGAGATGCAGCCCAGGTCGAGGAGGGCCAGGTTGAGGAGGAAGAAGTACATGGGGGTGTGGAGGCGGTGGTGGCAGGCTACGGCGGTGAGGATGAGGCCGTTGCCAGGAGGGCAGCCAGGTAGATGCCCAGGAAGAGCCCGAAGTGCAGGAACTGCAGCTCCCGCGTGTCTGCGAATGCCAGCAGGAGGAACTCAGTGATGGAGCTTCTGTTGGACATCTGCTTTTTTGGGACGTGGTCCTGAACAAAAAAGAGCATGACAGTAATAAATGAGAAGACATTTATCAGAGGAATACTAATCCCATTTCTCCTTTAAAATCACCAAATAAAGTGTCCACTTTCTGGCTGATATTTGGCAGATTCCTTTCATGCATCCTGATTCATTCTGCCTGGGGGTGTCTGTCAGAACAGCCGGCTCTGCTATGGGTAATGCAGGAGTCAGTCCTGTCCTACAGCAAGAGGTGAAGAGGAACATTGGAGAATGTCAGATTCACTTCCCTCCTGATATCAAACGAGTTTTTCCCCAGTTTTGCTCCTAGTTCACCAAACTGTAGAGCAGAGCTGTGGTGACTTATTGATTAATTAATTTATTTATATATTTATTTAATTTATGTTCTAGCTGCCCCACCACTCCTCAGAACATATTCCAAGCCACAAATCCTGGTATTTCTGCTGGAATTGAAGAAGTGAATCCTTGTGGCTCATCATCAGAGAAATCAGGATCATCATCACTTTAGTGCAGATTGTCCTTCAAGGAGGACAGCCAGTCTGTCCATCAAGTCTGGTCCCAGCTGTCCTGTGAGAACTGCAGGAAAATTCTACTCACATCTTTGACTGAAAAGAACAAGGCCACTTTGGAGAGGAGAGGAATCAAGGCTCCAAGTGCCCATCTCCAGACCCCTCACCATGTCCCTGTTCTCCCCTTCCCCCAAGCACCCCGACGGCTCACTCCATGGGCAGGAGAAATCCCCATCCCCAGGCAGTCTGGGAACAAGACCAGCAGCAGCACGGCCAGGTGCAGAAGCCAGGAGGAATGGCAGCGTGCTGCTGCCAGGGGAGGCAAGGCCAGGGATGGACAGACGGACACTCAGCAGACCCTCCTGTGCTGCAGCTCTGCCTGCAGAGGAGGCAGCTCCTGCTCATTGCAAATGATCTGTGCTCACCTCAAGCCTGCAGACACCTCCCAAAGGCGGGGGTATCAGGGCTTTTGTACCTCCTAAATATCAGCTTGGATAAAGCCTGAGAGGACCACAATGATGGTGTTGGTGCAGTTTGTGGGCTGAGGTGTGGGAAGGGACTTTATGAAGTTCATTGATGGCATATTGGTCCCTCACTGCAATGCTCTAGGAGTCTCAGTCTCCTGTACAATCCTGACAATCCATTACCCTGAAACCTGCCTCCCCTCCACTGCAGGAATCAGAAAGCACAGCCTACAGAAAAAGGCTTGCCTTTCAGGTAGCCCCTGCCTTGGTCTTTCTCTTGAAACATCCAACCATAAATGCCATTCTCTAAAGCACCTTCTACTCCTCGTTGGAGAATCAGAGAGACCCATCCTGACAGATGCTATCGGCCATCTGATGTGCCAGCTGTAGAAGACCCCTCTGGCAACCCCACCTGCACGGCCCTGCTGCCAGAGACTCACGGTGCCAAGAGCCTGCAGATCTGTCCTGCCACACGCTGCCCTCTGTTGGTGCGCTCCTCACTGCCTCCAAGCCCTCTCTCCTTCTCTCCTCTCCCCGTGCCAGCTGCGGTCAGAGCCCCCAGCCCTGCTGCGCTGTGCAGAGGAGCTGCTCCTGGCCAGAGCTGTCTCTCTGCACCACGGCCCTCTTGCCACGAGCTCCCCTTGGGCCCAGGAGCCCGGCCCAGCTCAGCAGCACAGCACCCGACCATGGCATCGGTTGCTCTGTGCCACTGGGCTCCCTCGAGGTGTCCCCAAGGCCTCAGGGCTGACAGCTCCTGAAGGCAGCAGGGTCTCTGCTGGGCTGTGGTGTCTGAAGCAGGCTGACATCATCGCCGACTGCTCCTCTTTGTAGATGTCAGAGATTGATTTTTACAAGCGTGATTTGTGCTGTTGGACTGTGGTTGTCAAACATGTTGTGCTTTAACCCGTCAGGCACCTCAGCACCACACAGATGGTAGTTGACACCCACCCCCAAAATATAATGGGTTGAAATTAAGATAATTTAAATGGACAGAAATTGAAGAGAGAGTAATAACAGTAACAATACTAATAATAAATAATAATAATTTTTATTTTTATTATTGTTATATGTATAAAGCAAGTGATGCAGAATGCAATTGCTCATCACCCACTGACCGACGCCCAACCTTCCAAGCAGGGGTCCCCCTGAACCTGGCCAGCCTGAACTGGGATCTCCTGTGCAGGTCCCTTGAGCTTGCTTTGGTTTAGGGCAGCCATCTGCCTGCGGACATTAACAGCTGGCAGGATGGAGCATCTGTCTAGGGGAACCTTGAGAAACTGCAGGATTTGGCCTAAAGGAACCTCTTGGCATTTTCAAGGAGAAGAGCCCAGTCCTGCACCAGAGGAAGAGGAACCCCACACAACAGGGCAGACTGGGACCCTGCTGAGTGAGCAGTGCCCAGGAGGAGGAGGGCCTGGGCACCACGAGGGATGCCATACGAGCAGTGGTGCTGCTCACCAGGAACCAGGCCAGCCTCCTACAGAGCTGCCTTACGAGGAGCATGGCCACCAAGAAGATCTGAGTTATCAGACTCAGCTCAGATCCAGTGTGACACAACATGGAGAGGGGTCTGCAGCCAGCAGGGAGAGGTTCGGGTATGGGAGTCCCAAGGACAGCCTGGTGTGGAGAGGACAGAGGCCTCTGACAAAACTGAAAGTCCCAACAGGATCCAGGTCTTTGTGTCCGTGGCTCTGGCTGTTGTCTCTGCCACTGAGGCCTAGGAGGAGACAGCTTATCGTTCAAGCACCAGGGCCTCATGGCCTCCTCGCCCCCACCCATGAACCAGGCAGGGCTCGGACCATTCTCCTGCACTTGGCCATGCACATCCCCATCTCCTACTGCCCCAGGAAGAGCCCTGAGCACTGTGCGAAGGTGTTGTGGTTTAGCCCGGCTGGCAGCCAAACACCACACAGCCGTTCGCTCACTCTCCCCCCTCCCTCTCCGGGATGGGGGAGAGAAATGGTAAAGTGAAGTCTGTGAGTTGAGATAAAGACAGTTTATTAAGACAGGGAAAAGAATAATAATAATAATAATAATAATAATAATAATAATAATAATAATAATAATAATAGTATTAATAGTAATAATGTGTACGAAATAAGTGATGCACAATGCAATTGCTCACCACGCATTGACCGATGCCCAGCCTATCCCCGAGCAGCCGGACCCCCCTCCACCCCGGCTAGCCACCCCTATATATTGTTCAGCATGACGTCAGATGGTATGGAATACCCCTTTGGCCAGGTTGGGTCAGCTGTCCTGGGTCTGTCCCCTCCCAGCTCCTGCTGCATCCCTAGCCTGCTCGCTAGCAGGACAGAGCGAGAAGCTGAAAAGTCCTTGGCTTGGTGTAAGCACTGCTCTACAACAATTAAAACATCAGCATGTTATCAGCGCTCTTCTCATCCTAATCCAAAACATAGCACCCTGCCAGCTACTAGGAGGAAAATTAACTCTGTCCTACCTGAAACCGGGACAGAAGGGAAAGGATCTCCCTTCCCAGGGGCCAGTGGTCAAGGCCTGGCCCTTGTGCTTGGTGAAACACATCCAGGTTTCCTACACATCAGTGCCACCTTCACACTGCCTTTGTCTCCCTGTCCTCACTGCTCCAATGCTCTGCTCTAACGAGCTCCAAGGGAGGCTGGGTCAGTGCTGGCCCTCAGGGGGACACTGCAGGAAACTTGCCTCTGACTTGGACTTCTGGAGAGATGTCTTCAATTGTCTCTCAGTGCCTGAGGATCGTGGGCTCCTCCCCAAAGCCCCCCGAGGGGGGATTGCAATGCCTTGGTCTGGGCGTCCGGTGCTGAGCTGGGCCGGGCTCCTGGGACAGAGAGAGCTCCTGGCAAGAGGGCCGTGGTGCAGAGAGACAGCTCTGGCCAGGAGCAGCTCCTCTGCACAGCGCAGCAGGGCTGGGGGCTCTGACCGCACGCACCCAGGCAGAAAGGGATTCCAGGCAGCCTGGAGGGTGCGGGCAGACGAGAGCTCAGTGCACGAGAAACCTTCACAGCCCTGCACAGGGTAAGTCTCTGGCTGCAGGACAGTGCAGGGGAGGTTCCTGGAAGGGGCTCCTGGGTCCGGGACATCTCTGCCTGGCCAGGAGCTGCCAGGATGTCTCTCGTGGCTTGTGAAGTGCAGAGGAGAAGGTGCTGCAGGGCAGCCTTGGTCAGAGGAAGGGGAGGGCAGGGGCTGCCTGCAAGGAGAAGGCACTTTCTGCAGTCTCTGCCTGCCTTTTCCTGCTCTGATTCTGGGGCAGGCTCTGTGTTAACTGAGTTGTAGGGATTGCACAGGTGATGGAGCTTCCTATTGCATTGAACAGAGACATAAAGAGGTTAGTGAGGAACCTGAGAATATCCCTTCCCTTCTCCCTGCTTACAGACTGCACCAGGGCTTTTCTGAGCTGGTCTTTAGGACCTGCAGACAGGGAGATGTCCCCAGAGCTGTCCCCATCCCCGGGAGGTGTCTGCAGGGCAGAGCTGGGCACACAGCGGGTGGGATGGGGTCTGTGAGCATGGACGGGAGGAGACGTGGGGACAGAGAAAGAGCTGCTGGCAGGGACAGCTGCAGGCAGCAGGGACATGGGCAGGCGGTGAGAGGGAGCTGCTCCCTCCCTGCCATCCCCTGCAGTGCAGGCGCCTTCCTTGCAGCAGCCCCTGGTCTCCTCTTCCTCTCACAGCTTCTGTCATGGCATTTATAATCTGGGGGGGGGGTGAGAATATGAGGTGTCTGAACCCTACATCTCAGTGGAAGTAGACACATTTGCTGCAGGCCCCCTCCACCTTCCTCCACGGAAGCAGGCACAGAATCACAGAATCATAGAATATCCCGAGTTGGAAGGGACCCACAAGGATCAGCGAGTCCAGCTCCTGGCTCCACAGAGGTCTTACCCCAAAATTCCTACCATACGACAAGGAGCACATTCCAAAGGCTTCTTGCACTCCAGAGCTCTTTTCCCTCTGCTGGCTGTGCCGGGCAGATGGTACAGGGGTGTGAGGACAGGCTCTACCTCACCGACACCGCAGCCTCGGCACCGCGTTGGGTCCGCCCTGCCTGCCCATGCCTGCTTCTGTCCCTTGCCCAGCGTGGCAGCTGCTGGTGCCTGATTCTGACAGGGAGTGCTGTGCACGGAGGGTGAGGCAGGAGGAGATGCTCCCTGCTCTCTCTGGCCAGACGCCGGTGGTCTGTGAGCTGATTTTGTCTCCTGGGTATTGAACAGGGAAGACGCACACAGAGTCACACAGCCAAACACCCCTCACTCAACAGAAGGATCCCCTTCCCTTGAACCCTCCTCCAAGCACATGGCTCTGTTGGCACCTCTGTGTACCACTGCTCTGGAGCAGAGGTGGCCCATTGGGAGCTGCTGGGCAGAGGCATCTGCTGTGTACAGGACACTCAGCCAGCACAGAGCAGGGCTCCAGACAGGGAAATAGACAGAGGTCCTCTTGGAAAAAGGGAATGTATTGCTTTACTTGGGAATTAATTGAATTTTGCTCACAGACTTTACTCATATTGCTCTCTTTTTTTTTTTTTTTTTGTCATTTGGCAGTGTCCATGACCAAAGCCAGGAAATGCCCAACAGCAGCTCTGTGAGCGAGTTCCTCCTGCTGCCATTCGCAGACACGCGGGAGCTGCAGCTCGTGCACTTCGCGCTCTTCCTGGGCATCTACCTGGCTGCCCTCCTGGGCAACGGCCTCATCCTCACCGCCGTAGCCTGCCACCACCGCCTCCACACCCCCATGTACTTCTTCCTCCTCAACCTCGCCCTCCTCGACCTGGGCTGCATCTCCACCACTCTCCCCAAAGCCATGGCCAATGCCCTCTGGGACATCAGGGCCATCTCCTATCAAGGGTGTGCTGTACAGGTCTTTCTGTTTGTCTGCTTCGTTGGAGCAGAATTTTATGTTCTCACAGTCATGTCCTACGACCGCTACGCTGCCATTGTGGGCAGCAGAGCTTGTGCCCAGATGGCAGCAGCTGCCTGGGGCAGTGGCTTTCTCAATGCTGTGCTGCACACGGCCACGACATTTTCCCTGCCCCTCTGCCAAGGCAATGCTGTGGACCAGTTCTTCTGTGAGATCCCCCAGATCCTCAAGCTCTCCTGCTCAGACTCAGACTACTTCAGGGAAGTTGGGTTCATTGCATTTAGCTTCTGTTTAGGTGTTGTTTGCTTTGTTTTCATTGTGCTGTCCTATATTCAGATCCTCAGGGTCGTGCTGAGGATGCCCTCTGAGCAGGGCCCGCACAAAGCCTTTTCCACGTGCCTCCCCCACCTGGCTGTGGTCTCCCTGTCTATCAGCACTGCCACATTTGCCCACCTGAAGCCCCCCTTCATCTACTCAGCACACCTGGAGCTGGTGGTGTCAGTTCTGTACTCGGTGGTACCTCCAGCAGTGAACCCACTCATCTACAGCATAAAGAACCAGGAGCTCAAGCATGCACTGAAGAAGCTGTTTCAGTTGTCTTCCAGAAGCAGTTAGCTGCATCTGTGCTGTTACAATGGGAATAAGTCACAAAAAAAATAATCATAGAATATCCCGAGTTGGAAGGGATGCATAAGGATCATCAAGGCCAGCTCCTGGCACCACATAGGTCTAGCCAAAAATCAGACCATGTGACTGAGAGCACAGTCCAAACTCTTCTTAAACTCCGACAGGCTTGGTGCAGTGACTCCTTCCCTGGGGAGCCTGTTCCAGTGGGCGACCACCCCCTCAGTGAAGAACCTCTTCCTGATGTGTAGCCTAAACTTCCCCTGCCTCAGCTTGACACCATTCCCGTGGGTCCTATCACTGGTGACTAAAGAGAATAGATCGGCGCCTGCCCCTCCACTCCCCCTCTTGAGGAAGCTGTAGCCTGCGATGAGGTCTCCCCTCAGCCTCCTCTTCTCCAGGCTGAACAGGCCAAGTGACCTCAGCCGCTTCTCATACATCTTCCCCTCTAGGCCCTTCACCATCTTTGGAGCCCAGTATCTTACTGACTTGAAGAAAGAGGCTTTAATCTCTCCCGCTTTGTTTCCTAACGAAGAAGCACGAAAGAGACGCGTGTCCTTGTCTCTGAAGAGGAGGTGAAGGAACAGCTAGGGCAAGAAACACAAAGATCAGTTGCGCCAGACTAAAATGTGGTTGTATCTGAGCTTGGAGACTGCAACCCTCTTCAAACTTCCACATCTAGAGGAACACTTTGGCTGCAGCCTAAAAGCCACGTGTACATAAGCTCCCCCAAGCCAGCCAAACTTCTTCCCATGACCTGCCAGGAAACAGCAATGTAGGCATGAAACCAAATTAAAGCCCAAACCTTCAGCCCAGCCCTTGACGTGAATAGTGAGTGAGGATCCGGATCCTGGCATTTATACGTGAGAGTTTATAGGCAGCCAAAGTAAATAGTGTAGTCAGAGGTCACGGGGCTAGATTTTGAAAAGTCCTACAGAAAGAAGAGATCTCAGAAAAGCAAATTTAAATACCATTAATGTCAAGAAAAGTAATTCTGATTGCTATATTCTTTATCTGCCGTGACTAGACAGAAGAAAATCTATGATAGCAATTTTGCCTTTAAGGTCATTTTCTTTTTCCTTTTATTTCTCCTATTTATTTATAAATTGATTGATTGGTTGATTGAATGGATGATTGATTGATTGATTTTAAGAGGCTCTGTACTAATTTTCCTCACAGAATGACTAACAGAAATGTGACCCTTGTGCACCTTTTGTAGGTAATTCATTAGGTCAACTCTAACCACTGAGCCCCATCTCAGGCTATTTCTATTAGCGATAAGGAGTGACTGACCTTCAAAGACTGAAGCCAGGTAGATGAGCCTCTTCCACAAGGTCTCTTGGCTCCACCCTTGTTAAGTGAAATCTGCCAGGTGTGGATCATTTGACCTTTGCTCTATAGGAAGCATGAGGAGCTGTGGGGAGTTGCCTTCCCAGGGGAGTTGGAGGCTTGTGTTCTCTAGGGTGTGTTTCTACTGTGGTGAAATGGACTCAGTGTTCCCCAGCAGGCTGCTTTTTCTTCATGTTTTCTACCATCTCTGTGAAATAGTTTTAGTGACTCTAGGAGCTAGCTATGTTGGTGGTGTCTTAGTGCAGTAAAACCCTGGTGGTACGACCTCACTGTGAAGTAGTTGGGAAGTGACTCAAGCTCAGAAGCTGGCAGGTAAGTGTTCCTGGGTTCTACAGTTGTTTAATGTTGAGGAGTTTGAGTACTTCCTTCACCTTGTCTGTTTTCAGTGAAACTACCTACGTGGATTCTAAGCTCCCTTTCCAGCCCTTAAAAATAAAATAAAATAATAATAATTAAAAACAAAAAAACCTCAGAAGCTCAAGTGCTTACAGGTAAGCCTGACTTTGAAGGATGTTCTTAAGTATTTGTTAAGATGGAACAACAGACTGTGTTAAAAGGTGCCTTAATGTGAACTCAAATGATGTCTTGTGGTAAGTAGAAACAGATCTGGATAGATACTGGTGGCATTAGTGTTACTTTCACTAAGTGGAAATTGTGAGAATGTGCTGTCCATAGAAGAAATGCTGTTTTCACAATACGCAAGTCAAAAGCCTTTAGATTCCCAGAAGTTATAGCTTCAAGGAGATAACTTCAAAGAAAGAAACTCTTGTTGGACATTTTCCCCTGACCCCTCTGTAGATTGGCTCCCTGAAGAGAAAGTGTGAAAGGTGTAATTGTTAATAGTTTCTGAGGTAGGGTCAGGGGAAGGTGTTTTTTCCCCCCTTGTTCGCTCTCCCTTTCTTCTCCTCCGGGAGTGTTATGGTAGCTTTCCAAAACTTCGACTATCCTTGCGATGTTCAGACCAGCATGTTCTTCTCGTTATGTCTCCTGAATACACTTCAGCTTTTGTCGAAGGTTAAACAAACACTGAAGAGTGTCATCCAGAGATGTGTCCTGAGGCAGGATAGCTAGGAGTGGCAGGGAGAGTGGGAGGATATGAGCAGGCCTCTAGAGCAGGAGGCACCTCCACTGGAAAGACCATGAGGAACCCGCAGTGGATGAATTGGTTAAACAAACCTGGCAGTATGAAGAAGCCAGGAGGAATGGCAGCGTGCTGCTGCCAGGGGAGGCAAGGCCAGGGAGGGACAGACGGACACTCAGCAGACCCTCCTGGGCTGCAGCTCTGCCTGCAGAGGAGGCAGCTCCTGCTGGGGACAGCGGGGGCTTGAGGGCAGAGGCTGTGCTGGTGGGAGAGGAGAGCAGGGGGTGTCCCAGGGAAGGCGCCTGCCCTGCAGGGGCTGGCAGGGAGGTGCCTGAGCCCTCCCTCGCACAGCATTTCTGGCAGCAGCTCCCTCTCACCGCCTGCCTATGTCCCTGCTGCCTGCCCGTGTCCCTGCTGGGAGCCACTTCTGTTTCGATGCTTTTCGTGTGGACGGACCCACTCGGCAATCGCTTGACCGACCGACAGACGGATGCCTTTGCACATGCGCGCGCATGCGTCCTTCGGCTTCCGGGTAGACCCGGACGCCGTTCTCGGCCGAGCGTGAGCCTCTGACGTCAGAGCGACCGGCGGCCCGAGGCGACCAGGGGCCGCGGCCGCGACCTCGCCTTCTCGAAAGCCCGCCTCCCCGTTGCCCGGCAACCGGCCCCTATTCGCCTGGGGCGGCTTGGGATCGGGGGGAGCGACTTTGCACCACGCTAACTACACATTTTGTATTCACAGCACTGTGAATTAATAAAAATATACTTAAGGAAATCATTCTCTCAGTTTCCCAAATAACCAGGTAGTCCTGTTAGGATTATTTCTAATATTACGTTTTGATAATAAGTATAATGACAAAAAGGACAGGATAATAATGACAATAATGAAGTCATTATTGATGATGAAGAAGCATGCATAGAAATATTTTCCTCACTGCATCTTTGATCTCCTGGTTCCTCATGCTGCAGATGAGGGGATTCACTGCTGGAGGCAGCACCGAGTACAGAACTGCCACCACCAGGTCCAGGGATGGGGAATGGATGGAGGGAGGCTTCAGGTAGGCAAACAAGTCAGTGCTGACAAACAGGGAGACCACGGCCAGGTGAGGAAGGCACGTGGAAAAGGCTTTGTGCCGGCCCTGAGAAGAGGGCATCCTCAGCATGGCTCTGAGGATCTGCACATAGGACAGCACAATATAAAGAAAACAAATAAATACAAAGGAAAGAGTAAAGACAAGTGCCCCAACTTCCCTGAGGTAGGTGTCTGAGCAGGAGAGCTAGAGGATGTGGGGGATTTCACAGAAGAACTGGTCCACAGCATTGCCTTGGCAGAGGGGCAGGGAAAATGTAGTGGCCGTGTGCAGGACAGCATTGAGAAAGCCACTGCCCCAGGCAGCTGCTGCCATCTGGGCACAAGCTCTGCTGCCCAGGAGGAGGAGGGCCTGAGCACCACGAGGGATGTCATACGAGCAGTGGTGCTGCTCACCAGGAACCAGGCCAGCTTCCTACAGAGCTGCCTTACAAGAGCATGGCCACCAAGAAAATCTGAGTTATCAGACTCAGCTCAGATCCTGTGAGATACCACATGGACAAGGGTCTAGAGCCAGCAGGAAAACATGTGCAGGTCTGGGAGTCCCTAGGACAGGCTTGTGTGGAGAGAAGCAAGGTCTGTAGCAAGGCTGAAAGTCCCAACAGGACCCAGGACTGCCACGGAGGCCTAGGAGGAGACAGCTTATCGTTCAAGCACCAGGGCCTCATTGCCTCCTCGCCCCCACCCATGAACCAGGCAGGGCTCGGACCATTCTCCTGCACTTGCCCATGCACATCCCCATCTCCTCCTGCCCCTGGAAGAGCCCTGAGCACTGTGTGAAGGGAAAGGATCTCCCTTCCAAGGGCCTGGGGTCAAGGCCTGGCCCTTGTGCTTGGTGAAACACATCCAGATTTCCTACACATCAGGGGCACCTTCACACTGCCTTTGTCTCCTTGTCCTCACTGCCTCCAATGCTCTGCTCTAACGAGCTCCAAGGGAGGCTGTGTCAGTGCTGGCCCTCAGGGGGACACTGCAGGAAACTTGCCTCTGACTTGGACTTCTGGAGAGATTTCCTCAATTGTCTCTCAGTGCCTGAGGTTCGTGAGCTCCTCCCCAAAGCCCCCCGAGAGGGGATTGCAATGCCTTGGTCTGGGCGTCTGGTGCTGAGCTGGGCCAGGTTCCTGGGACAGAGAGAGCTCCTGGCAAGAGGGCCGTGGTGCAGAGAGACAGCTCTGGCCAGGAGCAGCTCCTCTGCACAGCGCAGCAGGGCTGGGGGCTCTGACCGCAGCTGGCACGGGGAGAGGAGAGAAGGAGAGAGGGCTTGGAGGCACTTGGCAGTGGGAGGATGCTGAGAGCTGCCTGCAGGAGAAATCTGCGCAGCCCTTGACAAGGGAAGTCTCTGGCTGCAGGGCCATGCAGCTGCACGTCCTGGAATGGTCTCCTGCTGGGTCTTGTTTCTGGGAGGGCAGTGGGCAATGCAGTAGGCTTTGAGAGTCCTGCTCGATGGCACTGCGAGGTGAGGCAGTCTGGCAGAAGCCCCTCGGAGTGCCCTAAGCCAGGGGCCCCCGGACAGCCCAGAACACCCTGCCCTGCCTGGCCATGCCGGGCTCTCTGCCAGCTGCCCCGCAGCTCCTGCAGCCATGGAAAGAACAGAAGCTCCCAAGCTCCATCTGGCTTGCTGTGGCCCTTCTCCCTCAGCACAATTCTCCTGTTTCTTCTCAGGGAAACACCTGAATGGGATGATAGTGCAGCTCCGAGAGGGGCGACACAAGGCAGCTGACAACAGGACTGGTGGACAGAAGTGCTCTTCTCAGTCTTCACTAATGGACACTCCCATCAAATATCAGCAGGAGCGTACAGGAAATGTGAGGGCATTCAACCAATTCAATACCTATCCTAACCATTACAGGGGCTACTGGGATAAAATAAAGCAAACAAAATCCCTACAGCTCAGCTCTGTGTTCAGATGGCTTGTTTGCAATAAACGACAAGTAGAATGGAGCAGAGTTTCCCCCATGTTCCTGCCTCCCTCCTCCTGCACAGCAGGAAGGACTCCTCTGGAGCCCACAGCAGCCCCTGCTCCCAGTGCCACTCTCAGTCAGCACCAGCCGCAACTCAAGCAGGAGAGCTGCAGAAAAGTTCTCCTGCAGGGAGAGAGGTTTGGACTGGGGGTGCTCGAAGGCTTGCAATAGGTTTTCCTCAGAGAAGTCTGTTCTAACCTTTTTCTGCCTTCTCCTCTTCAACAGACAACTGTGCCCAATGTCAGCAAATGCCCAACAGCAGCTCTGTGAGTGAGTTTCTCCTGCTGGCATTCGCAGACACGAGGGAGCTGCAGCTCCTGCACTTCGCGCTCTTCCTGAGCATCTACCTGGCTGCCCTCCTGGGCAACGGCCTCATCCTCACCGCCGTAGCCTGCCACCACCGCCTCCACACCCCCATGTACTTCTTCCTCCTCAACCTGGCCCTCCTCGACCTGGGCTGCATCTCCACCACTCTCCCCAAAGCCATGGCCAATGCCCTCTGGGACACCAGGGCCATCTCCTATCAAGGATGTGCTGCACAGGTCTTCTTTTTTGTCTTCTTTGTTGGAGCGGAGTATTCACTTCTCACCGTCATGTCCTATGACCGCTACGTTGCCATCTGCAAGCCCCTGCACTACGGGAGCCTCGTGGGCAGCAGAGCTTGTGCCCAGATGGCAGGAGCTGCCTGGGGCAGTGGCTTTCTCAATGCTCTCCTGCACACAGCTAATACATTTTCCCTGCCCCTCTGCCAAGGTAATGAGCTTGATCAGTTCTTCTGTGAGCTTCCTCAGATCCTCAAGCTCTCCTGCTCAGAGTCATTCCTCAGGGAGATTGGGCTTATTGTAGTTAGTGCCTGTTTAGTCTTTGGTTGTTTTGTTTTCGTTGTGCTGTCCTATGTGCAGATCTTCAGGGCAGTGCTGAGGATGCCCTCTGAGCAGGGCCGGCACAAAGCCTTTTCCACGTGCCTCCCTCACCTGGCCGTGGTCTCCCTGTTTGTCAGTACTGGCATGTTTGCCTACCTGAAGCCCCCCTCCATCTCTTCCCCATCCCTGGACCTGGTTGTGGCAGTTCTGTACTCTGTGGTTCCTGCTGCCATGAACCCCCTCATCTACAGCATGAGAAATAAGAAGCTCAAGGATGCATTGAGGAAACTCTTTAGATACATTTCTTCATCATTAATAATGGGCGCAAAGTCCTAACAGGACACTTTATTTGTTGTTGATTTTTTTTTTCTTTTTTCTTAACAAGTGTTAGAACAGTCTTACTTTACTTTTATACTCTTTTCTGAACCTTGTGATTTTCATTCAGAAATGATCTACTTAGTATCCTATGTGTTTATCATTCTATTTTATTTTTGATCCAAGTATCTCATGTACTTATGGAAGTGGGCTTCCCGTTTAGATAAAGACAAAGAAGAGTCGAGCAGAAATTCATTGGTCTCAGCTTCCATCCCTTCCCATCTTTTCTGGAGCTGGGGGAGCAGCCCCAGCACGCAGGAGGGGCTCAGGGCCCAGAGCCCAGCTGCCACAGGGAGGAGCGGCCCTAGTGGCCCTCGGGGCTGCCCCTCACTGCCCGCTGGGCTCTGCCTCTCTGCTGCCTTCGGGTCGGGGCTGCTGCTTCCCTGGAGCCATGGCCATGGCCAGCAGCAGGACGTGGCCTTTTCACTGCTGCTCTCTTCTGGCTTCCACATTGTGCTTCTTCTATTTGGATAAGCCCTGAGATCTCCTGTATGTTGGTGACAGTCCTGTTATCTCTACATCGTCATCTCTTCAATATCTCTGCACGCCTCTTGCAAACCTGGTTTCAGGAATACACCCAAGGAGCTGCTTCCTGAACAGACCTCTTGCTTTTCTGGGCCTCACAATGGATCAGAACCCCCGAGTGGTCAGTGAAGGACCAAGGGCTGCACTGGGAGCTGCCTTCTTGCTTGCCTATGGCCCAACAAACAATAACTGGCCCTTGAATTATCTGCTTGGGACTGTCCCACTGCTACTGGGTCTGATGGCAAATGGCATCTTGGAGAGGAATCTGGTTGTGCCAGGAGATGTCAGTTGATCTCCAGGGACAGTGTGCAAGCATGGGTTGGCAGTGAGTTCCTCATGTAATGGTTGATGATACAAGTTAGAGCGTTTCGTTACAAGGAAAAGCTGAACATCAGGAGTCGAAGGGTTAAGGAGGGCTCTGCCATGCCCGCAGGGGTTGTGAGGAGCCAGCAGGCAAAGTTACCCAAGAGTCAACTGTGGCTCAGGACAGCTCCTTTGAAAGCTCACGAGCTGGATCTAGGACACCACTTGCCTGCCCTTTCAGCTCTGAGACACCCCAGGGCCCTGCCAAGCGCTGCCCTCTGCTACTGAAACGCCAGGGCAGATGGAAAGGGGCTCAGCAGCAGAGAGCCCCACTGACTTGGGTCTGCTGCCCACCCTGAGCAGCACGGGCATTGGGGAATCCCCTGGGGGTGCCAGGGCGACACAGACCCCTGGCTCTGAAGACCAGCACTGCCAGCTCGGGGCTCTGTGGGGAGCACGGGGAGGGAAGCAGCAATGGCCAGCCTGGCCAGCACGGACACACCGCCCTGGGCAAGGCTCTCTGGGAGCAGGGGTGGCCCTGGGGAAGAGCAGGGCAGCATTTCTGGGCCTGCACAGATGGGTAAAGGAGAAAGGGAAAGCTCTTTGTGCAGACACCTGAACGGGGCAGGCTGCTTTGTGCCTGAGCCAGGCCTCTTGTGCTGGCCTGGGGAGCGGGGCTGGCCCTGCGGGGCACAGGCACTCTGGGCTGGGGATCTCCCAGGCAGGAGACCAGGGCTCCTGCAGCTTCACGGCCCTCCATCTCCTGAGCCGTGGCTGGCCCCAGCCCGGGGGCTGCTGGGGACGCCCAGAGCCGCCTTTGTCCAAGCAGCTGCGGTGCCTTGCGAGGGGCTGGGGCTGTGGTGGCCGTGCCCAGAGCCCTGCAGCAGCCTGCGGTGGGCACTGCCCTGGGGCCAGCCCAGCCTGGGCTGCTGGGCTGGGGAGAGGTCCGGGAGGTGGGGAGAGGTGGGCAGGGGCTGCGCTGGGCTGGGCAGTGCCCGGCAGAGGGCACCAGCAGCGTCAGGGAGCGGTGGCAGCATGCAGGGGAGGGCTCCCAGCAGGGCTTGGTGCTGCAGAGCCAGGGCTGGGGAAGGGAGCCCAGAGCTGCAGGGGCAGGGGACAGGAGGCCGCTGTGGGCCCTTGCTGGCCTGGGCAGAGCAGGAAGGGGGCCAGGGCATTCGTCCCCTCACTGCAGCCTGCCAGGACCTGCACGGCACTCACGGAGCGTCCAGGGCCAGGCTATGTCCCGTGGCCACAAGCCCTGCCTGCCCTCCTCCTGCCACGCTGCATGCAGTGGCTGCAGCAGAGGGGACCCCCAGCCAGCCCCTGCATGGGGCTCTGCCACACGCCTCGCCCCGGCCCTCTCCAGCGCCCTCCTTGCTGCTCTCTGATGCACGCCAGCACCTCCCCGTGCATTCCGGCCAGCACGTCTGCTGAGGGCCAGTGCGGCTGCTGCAGGGGCAGGGAGCTCAGCATGGCCCTTGCAGCCCCCTGCCCTGGGCCTGCCCCTCCCCTTGCCCTCGGCCCCGGCCTTGTCTCTGCTGGCAGGAGGGCTCTTGGCATGCGCTTCCTGGCCTCCCCTCGCCTGCGCACAGCTGCTGCCCACTCAGGCTGCTGGCACAAACGTGTCCTCACAAGCAGCACCACCCCTTGGGCTGCTTCTCCTGGCCTCCCGCAGCTACTGCCTTGGCTCCTTGTCTCTGCTGGGCCCCACCTCCTGTACCGAATTGCATCCCTTGGCTGTCAGCTCCCCCTCCCCTGCCCTGTGGGGTGACAGAGCCAGGGTGGGGCTTGTTACCTTTATTTGATACAGTTCTTGTGTAATTGGCATTGGTGATGGCACAAAAAGACAGCTCTTTCACCAGGGTTGTACATCCTTCTTCATGTTAGGACAACAACTCAACGTCCTTCACTCTGCTTTATCTCACAGATGAACTGGATTAGGTCTCCTTGATTACTCTGAGGCACAATGCAGTGCTTTTTGCCTTCTGACACTCCAGCACAATATGTGTGACTTTCCCTTACTCTGCGCATTGACCTGACGGCTCATTTCACATTTTCACTTTCAAAACCTCAGTTGGACAGAGACCATTTCCAAAGTGGGGCAAGCTGATGGGTTCTGGCTCAGCCATTTGAAGCGTGCTATACTTGAGTTTTTCTCAGCCTGAATTTGCTAAAGGTGGCCCAGGAAGGTAAATGGATGTTCAAGTGTCTAGCAGGAATAAGGGAAAGTATCTCAGGTTCCCAATGGCTGTTTCAAATCTAAGTCAATCCCAGGAACCCAGTGAACTAGGGTGTTGTCTTTGAAGGGGTTTCCTGTGCTGGGCTGGGCTGCAGTTACAGGGACAAAGACCACTGCTGGCAGTGGAGGTGCCCTGAGAACTCCACCTGGCTCCACCTGATTTTCCCAAACGGCTCCGGTCTCCTGCAGGACTTTTCTGACATCTGCCGGTTCAGGGAACTGCCTCAAACACAGCGGGGCCACAGGAGGTTTCCCTGGTTATGCTTATGGTTAGACAGCAAAGTTCTGCCTGAATACCCAGTATTTCTTTTAGTACTTAACTAATAAAGCAACCACTCATCAGCTCAAATGATTCAATCCCTTCCGTAAAAAGTCTCACGTGAAGTGTAATTTCTATCATGAAGAAATGTGAATTTCCATGATCTATATTCATGGCAGAAGAAGAAATACTGGTGTTCACCTGTACTTGCATTGTCATCGCTTTGTCTATCATGGTGTGCTCCCTCATCTTCCAGGCACAAAACCTGACTTGATTACACAGAACAAGCTGAATGTCCCCTTTCCAGCTGCCTGTCTGGACCCATGCACTTCCCATGGTTCTCCTGCTTTGCCCTCCCCTTACTCTTTGATCATTCAGACCGCTCTCACCAACCCAGTTGCTGCTTTGAGTTTCAGTGAGTTCCAGCTCGCCCATCTCTCAGCCGTCTGTCTAATGGTTTCCTTAGCAAGAAACTCATCGTTTCTCATTGAATTTGTATGATATGGATTAATATTAACACAATTATTTTAAATTTCCTATTAATCAGTGTAAAATAGATCATGTACTGTCATCCTTTTGGGAAGGTAAACTTCACTGGAGGCAACAAAATGAGGAACTTGAACTTTGTTTATTTTTTATTTTTTTGAAAATTGCAGCATGATTTCCTGTTGTTTGGTTTTAAATAGGAAAAACCCTGCTCTTCCTACATAGGCAGGGCTTCAAAGGAGGAACCCAAGACCAATATCTATAGGAAAAGGATGCTCCAAACTGAAATGCAACAAAATTCAGCCTTTAAAATGAGGAAAGATTTCTATTAGATGCTCTTTGAAATCTTCCTCCTTAACTACACTGTGAAAGCTCGTCAATTAGCTGCACAAGTCTTGAAGACTTGAAGAAAACTGTGGGAGAGATATGGCTGTTTAGGACTTTCTCTGTTTTAATGAGTTCCATGGTGTATTTTGGTGCTGAGTTAATGAAACTTGGGTAGTGAGAGGAGAATGATGCAACCGCTTGAGAAAGTAAAGTCAGAAGGAAAAGTTGAAGTGACTTGGAGTATTAATGGGCCCCACTGAGGGCTGTTACTAACAAAGCCTCCCCAGGGACTTGTTAGGGCAGATAACTGGAGGCCATGATTGCAGACAGGCAAAGCGCTGTGCTGAGAAAAGTCTTGGTTGGTTTTGGTGAAGCAGAAGGGCCAAGGCCTGACCCCAGCCACTGGGAGGGGAGATCCTGCACCCCCACGTGTGGCTCAGGGCTCTTCTTGGGGTCTGTAGGATGTGGTGGGCAGTGTGATGCCACGAGAAGAACTTCATTATGACACCTCCCCACCCCTGCACAGGGTATCAAGGAAGCAGTGAGGCCCCGTTGCAATGACTATATCTCGTCTCCTCAGAAGCTCTAGCCAAAGGGACAAAAAGGTCAGGGCTGTTGGGGCCTTCCCTTCTTGCCAGCACCCTCTGCCTTCTCCTCTGCAGGCTTTCCTATGCTGTTCCACTCTTTGCCCTATTTCCTTGAAGTCTGCAGACACCCATCTCTGTCCACCACCCTGCTCTCATCCAGGACTTTCCATCATCTCACCCATGTCTCATCAACCCTCATCAGCTGTTCCTTGATGAACAGAAAGCCTGGGTCTGATCATAAGCTCTCTTTCAGTGACCTCTGTCACCACTGCGCGACCCTTTGAGGGACATTTCTTCCTCCTCGTGGCCAGTGCCAACCTTGTCACAAACGTGCACTTTGTGACAGTTTTTTCTCTCCTGCTCTTTCCTACTACCAAAGGAAGCTCCATCAGGGTGGAAACCACTCCTGAAGTAGGCATCCCAACCCATCAGGCTCCTTGCGGCCTGTCAGCCAAGCAGACACAAGTCACCTCACCAGCATCTCCCAAGCCCTGGGCCTGCTGCTGGCCTTGCAGCTTCTTGGCTAGACACAGCCAAGCCTTGTGCCTCGTGCTGTCCAGTGCTGGACTCAAGCAGAAGGGACAGGACAAGCCCTATGCGGGCCTTCTTTCTGTCTGGGTCCTCGTGGGGATGGAGGCAGAGGGGATCCCACAGTCAGCATGCCAAGCAGGGGCCTTCTGCTGGCCTAGCAGGGCCACCGGCAGATGTCAGCCCCAAAGTGCAGATCCCAGGGAGAAGCCAAGGGTGACGTGCCACCTACAGACAGAAGGGACCTCACAGTCCCTTTCCGTGACACGTTCCTGCTGCTGCCCTATGAGCTGCAGAGACAGAAGTGACCTCACAGTCACTGCCCCAGTCACATTCCTCCTGCTGGGGCAGGACATCCTGAGGCAGGGCTGACCTCTCTCTAGTCCCCTAGGGACTTGGTTTTCAATTTCTGGGTTAGAGTTTAAGCAAAGTTATAGTGGCAGGGTTCCCAAGCAACTAAGGCTCACCTTTCTGGGTTAGAGAGTGGACAAAACTTTACTGGGAAGGTTTGGTGTTCTGTGGGTATCTGTTCTGTGGTTAGGTAAGCTCTGTTATGTTTGTTGTTGTTGTTGTTGTTGTTGTTGTTTTTCTGGTCTGCCACGAAGTCTAGGGTTAAACAGAGCATTTTTATAGTAGTATTAAGGGAAGGGATCAGTGTGAGCAAGAGAGTAAAGGTAAGGGAAAGGGGAATGGCCTGAGTTTTCCTTTAGGTGATACTTTGAGTTCAAGCATTAGAGAAATGGATTCCTGTCAGAGTGTTGGAGTAGCATTTAGGCTTAGGGATTAAAATTATTGGTTCAAGTAAGGTAAGGGCCATACCTGACTGTTTTAAGTCAGTGTTACCACAGCATCAACATTACATGAATCCACTTACCTCTACGAAATCATTAATTTGTGCTGGCCAAGCTCTTCTTCCCACCCCAAAATCTCACATCTCTCTTGTCCAGGCTGCTCCTGACCTCCCCATATCTTATTGGGATCAGATTTCGGGTGACAGGGTTTGGATGTTAGTTGTTCATGTATGGCATTAGGGACTACGGCAAACCTTTCTGGGTGAGAGCTTAAGCAAATATTGAGTGAGAGGGTTTGGTGTTGTGCTTGGGGTGTCAGGTCTGTGGTTACGGTATGGGCAAGCTCTTTGGCTTAGCGTTTTGTTTAGGTCTGCAAGAATACTAGAGTTTATTAGAGCATTTAAATGCTAGTGTTAAGGGCAGGGATCAGGGTGAGGAACAGAGTAAAGGTAATGGAAAAGGTGTTATGGACTAATTTTGGCTCAAGGGATATTGTGGTCAAAACTTAGAGCAGTGGATTCCTGTCAGGGTGTGGAGTGGCGTTTAGATTTAGGTATGAATGTTACAGGTTAAAACAGGGTAAGGGCCTCACATGTCTGCTTTAAGTCTGCGTTATGGTGGGATCGACATTACCTGAGCATTCTTACCTCTCCAAAATCATTAGCTTCTGCTGGCCAAGCTCTTCTTCCCTCCCCCAAATCTCACATCTCTCCTGACCAGGCTTCTCCTGACTTCCCCATATCAGTCATCTTCTTAGAGGCAGCTTTCTGATGGCTTTCATGAACTCAGAATATCTGTCTCACCTCTCTTGGTTACTCTGCTCCTGAGAAAGAAGCAGCTCCTTAAGCCTGCATGGAGAAGGACACAAAGGCTGTAGAAGCATCACTCACAATGTGCCCAGCAGCTCTGCACCACCACAAAAGCAGCCCTGAAGGATGAGTTCAGGCAGAAGCTGAAAACATCGACATGACAACCCCAATCCAAGACCTCTTCCTCTATGGGGCCAACCCAGTACTTAGGAAGAGAGGATCTCACAAACTGTGTGCACAGCAGATGCATCTGCTGGCCTGTCATGGAGATCAGCAGATGTGAGCCTGAAGGCACAGATCCCAACCAGGAGTCAAGGGATGACCTGTCAGCTGCTTCAGAAAAAAGTCACCTCACAGGCCACTTAACAGCCATTAGCTTCCTACTGGACTTGGAGCTTCTGAGGCACCACGGAGCTCATAATACCACACCTACAAAACACCCCCTTTTGCCCAGAATCTGCCCAGGTAGAAGTGATCTGGTTGTGATCCTTCCAGCCCATGGCACTGCTGCTGGGCTCCCAGCCTCTCTGACACACAGGAGCCAGTGCCGTGCCAGTTCTGGGAGATGCTAGGGCAGGAGGGCCCTTGCAGTCAAATCACTCGCCAGACTCTTTTGCTGGAGCTGCTGCGTGCCCTGGGGCTGCAGAGCTCTCCTCTGCCTGCTCACAGCAGACTGAGCACTTGAGCTCTGGTCAGTCCACCTTGGAGGAGATCCCCCCTTAGGAGGGAAGTGCTGCAGCGCAGGCCAGCTGTGCCGCTGCCGTGCCCACTGCCTGTCCCTGCCTGCAGTCCCAGCACAGCCCCACAGCAGCACTGGCACCAAGCTACAGGAGCAGCCGGGCCTGACCCCACCAGCAGGGCTCAGCACGAGAGGGTGGCAGTGGCAAGAGAGCAGCCCTGCATGCCCCAAGCGCTGGTGCTCCCTGGCCGTGCTGCTGGCATGGCACTCTTTTCCTCTGCAGCCCTGCACATGGCACTGCCCCTGCAGAGCCAGAGCAGCTCTCAGAGGAAGGACGTCACACAAGGAAGGCAGTGCAGGCTCCTTCACTTTGTTTATGTTCACAGAGAGACGGGCTCCTCGTGTACAGAGTCTCTGAGCTATACTCCACAGGTACATATTCTAAAAGAAATGAGATGAATCATATCATTCCAATGGGAAACTTTAGCTGTATGAAACCAAAGAAAGTCCTGTAATAAAAACACTCATAAATACACAAAAACACCCCAAAATAATTATATATATAATATTAGCTGTTCTTGTAGTTATTGACATTATTAGTCATCTGCAGAGGTAGAATGGAAATTTACTGCTTCCGAAACACATCTAGTCATCAATTTCCACAGGGCATCCTTCAGCTCCAGGTTCCTCATGCTGTAGATGAGGGGGTTCACTGCTGGAGGCAAAACCGAGTACAGAACTGCCACCACCAGGTCCAGGGATGGTGAAGAGATGGAGGGGGGCTTCAGGTAGGCAACCATGGCAGTGCTGACAAACAGGGAGACCACGGCCAGGTGAGGGAGGCACGTGGAAAAGGCTTTGTGCTGGCCCTGAGAAGAGGGCATCCTCAGCACTGCCCTGAAGATCTGCACATAGGACAGCACAATGTAAATAAAACAACCAAATACTAAGGAAAGAGTAAAGACAAGTGCTCCAACTTCCCTGAGATAGGCATCTGAGCAGGAGAGCTTGAGGATCTGGGGGATCTCACAGAAGAACTGGTCCACAGCATTGCCTTGGCAGAGGGGCAGGGAAAATGTCGTGGCCGTGTGCAGGACAGCATTGAGAAAGCCACTGCCCCAGGCAGCTGCTGCCATCTGGGCACAAGCTCTGCTGCCCACGAGGCTCCCGTAGTGCAGGGGCTTGCAGATGGCAACGTAGCGGTCGTAGGCCATGACAGTGAGAAGGGAATATTCTGCTGACATCAAAAATACAAACAGAAAGACCTGAGCAGCACACCCTTGATAGGAGATGGCCCTGGTGTCCCAGAGGGCATTGGCCATGGCTTTGGGGAGAGTGGTGGAGATGCAGCCCAGGTCGAGGAGGGCGAGGTTGAGGAGGAAGAAGTACATGGGGGTGTGGAGGCGGTGGTGGCAGGCTACGGCGGTGAGGATGAGGCCGTTGCCCAGGAGGGCAGCCAGGTAGATGCCCAGGAAGAGCGTGAAGTGCAGGAGCTGCAGCTCGCGCGTGTCTGCGAATGCCAGCAGGAGGAACGCACTGATGGAGCTGCTGTTAGCCATTTCCTGACTTTGGACACAGCTGTCTGTTGGAGAGGATAAGGCAGAAAAAGGTTAGAACAGACTTCTCAGAGGAAAACCTGTTGCAAGTCTTAGAGCACCCTCAGCCCAAGCCTCTCTCTTTGCAGGAGAACCTTTCTGCAGCTCTCCTGCTTGAGCTGCGGCTGGCGCTGCCTGAGAGTGGCACTGGGAGCAGGGGCTGCTGTGGGCTCCAGAGGAGTCCTTCCTGCTGAGAAGATGGGGGAACTCAAGTTCAGACCACTTATGAGATCCATAAACTTTGCAGTTGTTTTCCAGAGAACACATCCAACCACAGTGTAGAGCAAGGCAAATATTCTTATGCTTAGGACAATGATCACACTCTTGTTTTTCCAAATAAGTGGCAACAGCTTAAAGCAGGGAAGCCCCTGTCCCAGTGCAACAGGACAGAATCCTCACCTTGTTTTCAGGAGTCTCAGCAGGATCTCAGCTCCTCCCTCCTATCCAGGGCTGCAGAGGCCTCACTCCAGCTGCCCACAGACAGCCATCCAGCAGCACAGGCATGGCCTTAGCACGGGGGCGTCACCTCCTTGGGGCACCTGGATAACACAAGGATGGCACGAGAGAGCTGCATCCTGCTGGAGAGCAGCCTGAAAACCAGGAGAATGCCCCACAGAGAGAGTTATGTTAAAGCTGCAGTGTGCCAGCATCCCAGCTGCATCCCCTGCAGTGTCTGCAGGAGGCTTGGCCACCCCGCTCTTGTCTGACCGGGGGCAGCTGGGTTATGACACTCTGAGGGGCTTCTTCCCGACTTCCTCACCTCGCAGTGCATCCCAGCAGGACTCTCAAAGCCTACTGCATTGCCCACTGCCCTCCCAGAAACAAGACCCAGCAGGAGACCCTTCCAGGACATGCAGCTGCATGGCCCTGCAGCCAGAGACTTCCCTTGTCAAGGGCTGTGCAGATTTCTCCTGCAGGCAGCTCTCAGCATCCTCCCACTGCCAAGTGCCTCCAAGCCCTCTCTCCTTGTCTCCTCTCCCCGTGCCACCTGCGGTCAGAGCCCCCAGCCCTGCTGCGCTGTGCAGAGGAGCTGCTCGTGGGCAGAGCACTCTCTCTGCACCACGGCCCTCTTGCCAGGAGCTCTCTCTGTCCCAGGAGCCCGGCCCAGCTCAGCACCAGACGCCCAGCCCAAGGCATTGGAATCCCCCCTCGGGGGGCTTTGGGGAGGAGCCCACGAACCTCAGACACTGAGAGACAATTGAGGAAATCTCTCCAGAAGTCCAAGTCAGAGGCGAGTTTCCTGCAGTGTCCCCCTGAGGGCCAGCACTGACACAGCCTCCCTTGGAGCTCGTTAGAGCAGAGCATTGGAGGCACTGAGGACAAGGAGACAAGGGCAGTGTGAAGGTGACCCTGATGTGTAGGAAAACTGCGTGTGTTTCACCAAGCACAACGGTCAGGCCTTGACCCCAGCCCCTGGGAAGGGAGATCCTTTCCCTTCACACTCTGCTCAGGGCTCTTCCTGGGGCAGGAGGAGATGGGGATGTGCATGGCCAAGTGCAGGAGAATGGTCCGAGCCCTGCCTGGTTCATGGGTGGTGGCGAGGAGGCAATGAGGCCCTGGTGCTTTACCGATAAGCTGTCTCCTCCTAGGCCTCAGTGGCAGAGACAACAGCCATGGCCATAGACACAAAGTCCTGGGTCCTGTTGGGACTTTCAGCCTTGGTAGAACCCTTGATCCTCTCTACACCAGGCTGTCCTAGGGACTCCCAGACCTGTACCTCTTCCCCTGTTGGCCGTAGATCCTTATCTCTGTTGTGTCACACCAGATCTGAGCTGAGTCTGATAACTCAGATCTTCTTGGTGGCCATGCTCCTTGTAAGGCAGCTCTGTAGGAGGCTGGCCTGGTTCCTGGTGAGCAGCACCACTGCTCGTATGGCATCCCTCGTGGTGCCCAGGCCCTCCTCCTCCTGGGCACTGCTCCCTCAGCAGGGTCCCAGTCTGTCCTGATGGGTGGGGTTCCTCTTCCTGTGGTGCAGGACTGGGCTCTTCTCCTCGTAAAGGTCAAGATGTTCCTTTTTGCAAATCCTGCAGTTTCTCAAGGTTCCCCTGGAATGACGCTGCATTCTGTCAGGTGTTAATGTCTGCAGACAGACAGTTCAACCTTCGTGTGATTTTGCTATCTTTGACAAGACAGCAGCATCAGGAGCTGCAGGGAAGTTTGGGTAATACAGGAGTAACCAGCTGAATGGAATTGCAGCACAGAGTCACAGAAGGGCGGGGGATGGAAGGCTGCCAGTTTCCACCTCTTCTGTGCTTCCTTCTCATTCATGGTTTCATTTTGGCTGGAGCTGTGTCCCAAATGTTATGGGGCTGTGCAGCTCAAACTTAGAAGGGCCAAAGCCCTGCTAGAGCTCAATCCGTCTATTGCTGTCAAAGACAAAAGAAAAATAATAATAATAAATTCTTTATAGAAATATTTTAATAAAGGAGGATTACGGAGAATCATCATCCTTTATTGGATGTGGGGGGAAACCTGGTGACAAGAGATGAGGTAAAGGCTGAGGCACTTAATGTCTTCTTTGCCTCAGGCTCTAGCAGCAAGACCAGTTGTTCCCCTGGACTTTTCTTCTTCCACATGGCTAGTGCCAACCTTCCTAAGTGAATTCTGTGGCACTTTTTTCTCTGCTGCTCTTTGCTACTACCAAAGAAAGCTCCATCAGGGTGGAAACCACTCCTGAAGTAGGCATCCCAACCCATCAGGCTCTTTGCGGCCTGTCAGCCAAACAGACAGAAGTCACCTCACCAGCATCTCCCAAGCCCTTGGCCTGCTGCTGGCCTTGCAGCTTCTTGGCTAGACACAGCCAAGCCTTGTGCCTCGTGCTGTGAAGTGCTGGACTCAAGCAGAAGGGACAGGACAAGCCCTATGCGCGCCTTCTTTCTGTCTGGGTCCTCGTGGGGATGGACGCAGAGGGGATCCCACAGTCAGCATGCCAAGCAGGGGCCTTCTGCTGGCCTAGCAGGGCCACTGGCACATGTCAGCCCCAAAGTGCCGATCCCAGGGAGAAGCCAAGGGTGACGTGCCACCTACAGACAGAAGGGACCTCACAGTCCCTTTCCGTGACACGTTCCTGCTGCTGCCCTATCAGCTGCAGAGACAGAAGTGACCTCACAGTCACTGCCACAGTCACATTCCTCCTGCTGGGGCAGGACATCCTGAGGCAGAGCTGACCTCTCTCTAGCCCCCTTGGTACCTGTTTTTCACTTTCTGGGTTAGAGATTAAGCAAAGTTTTAGTGGGAGTGTTTGGTGTTCTGCTTGTGGTGTCACGTCTGTGGTTAAGGTATGGACAAGCTCTGTGGTTTAGGGTTTTTTAGGTCTCCCAAGAAGTCTAGGGTTAAATAGAGCATTTTAATGCTGGTGTTAAGAGAAGGGATCAGGGTGAACAAGAAAGAAAACTGATTCCTTTCAGAGTGTTGGAGTAGCATTTAGGTTTAGGGATTAAAATTCCTGGTTCAAGTAAGGTAAGGGCCATATGTGACTGTTTTAAGTCAGTGTTACCGCAGCATCAACATTACATGAACCCTCTATGAAATCATTAATTTCTGCTGGCCAAGCTCTTCTTCCCATCCCAAAATCTCACATCTCTCTTGTCCAGGCTGCTCCTGACCTCCCCATAGCTTATTGGGATCAGCTTTCTGATGACATTCTTGATCCCAGAGTATCTGTCTCACCTCTGTTGGCTTCTCTATTCCTGAGAAGGAAGTGGCGTTGTTGTCAGGAGGGAAAAGGGCACAAAGGTCTTTAGGATCATCCTCCACAATAGGTCCATCAGCTCTGCACCTCCACAAAACTGCACTTCCTACCTACAAGTTTTGTTTCCCCAATGGCTTCTATGGTCCAGGGTTCTTTTTCCCAGGCCCTCATGCATGCTTCAGTTTTGGATGTGCAGGGATCGAATAAGGAAAGCCAAGGCACAGATGGAACTGTGCTTGGCAAGGGATGCAAGGAATAACAGGAAGGGATTCTATAGATTCTTTGCTCAGAAAAGAAAGGCTAAGGAGAGTGTACCCCCTCTGATGGATGAGAAGGGTGAAGTGGTAATGAGAGCCATGGAGAAGGCTGAGGGACTCAACAACGTCTTCTCCTCAGTCTTCAGTGCCAGTCAGGCTTCCCAAGTCTTTCATTTCCCTGAACCCACAGATGGAGGTTGGGGGGTCAAGTCCCACCTGGTGTAAGTGAAGAGCAAGTTCGAGACCACCTGATGAAACTCAACACGTACAAGTCTATGGGGCTTGATGACTTGCACCCCACGTCCTGAGGGAACTGGCTGATGTAGTTGCCAAGCCTCTCTCCATCATATTTAAATATTTGAATTCATATTTGAATAGTCCTGGCAGTTGGGTGAAGTCCCTGGTGACTGGAAAAAGGAAAACATCACTCCCCTTTTGATTAAGGGTAGAAAGGAGGACCCAAGGAACTCCAGAACAGTGAGCCTCGCCTCAGTGCCTGGCAAGATCATGGAAAAGACCCTCCTGGGATCAATGTCAATGCACATGCAAGACAAAGAGGTGATCCAAGACAGACAGCATGGCTTCACTAAAGGGTAAATGGTGCCTGACCAATCTGATGGCTTTCTACAATGGAATCACCACATCAGACGACAAGGGAAGACTGACCAATGTCATCTTCCTGGACTTCTGTAAGACCTTTGACACAGTCCCACATGACATCCTGGTCTCCAAATTGGAGAGATACGCATTTGATGGGTGCACCATTGAGTGGATAAGGAGTTGGCTTGAAGGTCACACCCAGAGAGCGATGGTCAAGGGCTCTATGTCCAAGTGGAGGCTGGTGATGAGTGGTGTCCCTCAGGGTCTATCCTGAGACCGGTACTCTTTAATATCTTTATCAATGACAGGGACGGTGGGGTAGAGTGCACCCTCAGCAAGTGTGCAGATGACACCAAGCTGAGGGCTGTAGTGGATGCAACAGAGGAAGGGATGCCATCCAAAGGGTCCTGGACAAGCTTGAAATTTGGGCCCCTGTGAACCTAAGGAGGGTCAACAAGTCCAAGTGCAAGGTGCTGCACCTGGTCCGGAGAAATCCCAGACATGGGGATAGGCTGGGAGAAGAACTCATTGAGAGCAGCCCTGCAGAGAAGGACTTGGCGGTTCTGCTGCATGAAAAGCTCAACATGAGCCAGCAGTGCGCACTGGCAGCCCAGAAGGCCAAGTGCATCCTGGGCTGCATCAAGAGAGGAGTTGGCAGCAGGTGGAGGCAGGTGATTGTCCCCCTCTGCTCTGCCCTTGTGAGGCCCCACTTGGAGTCCTGAGCAACCATGATCTACTGGGAGGTGTCACTGCCCATGGTAGGGGGGTTGGAACTAGATGATCTTTGAGGTCCTTTCCAGCCCAGGCCATTCTGTGATTCCATGACTCTATGACTGGTTAAAACAAATTTTAAAACTTGTTATGCAGAAGGATAAGAATAACATTATTTCTATCAATATAAAATATTGTTAAAATATTAATAAAAATATACTTAAGGAAATCATCCTCCCAAAATCATTTTCCCAAATAACCAGGTAGTCCTGTTAGGATTATTTCTAATATTACATTTTGATAATAAGTGTAATGTAAAAAAAGGATATGATAATAATGACAATAATGAAGTCATTATTGATGAGGAAGAAGCATGTATAGAAATATTTTCCTCACTGCATCTGAGCTCCTGGTTCCTCATGCTGTAGATGAGGGGGTTCAGTGCTGGAGGCACCACTGAGTACAGAAATGACAACACCAGGTCCAGGGATGGGGAGGAGGTGGAGGGGGGCTTCAGGTTGGCAAACAGGACAGCTCTGACAAACAGGGAGACCACGGCCAGGTGAGGGAGGCACGTGGAAAAGGCTTTGTGCCGGCCCTGCTCAGAGGGCATCCTCAGCACTGCCCTGAAGATCCGAATATAGGAGAAAACAATGAAAACAAAACAACCGACACCTAAACAGAAGGTGATTGCAGTAAGCCCAACTTCCCTGTGGCAGGCATCTGAGCAGGAGAACCTGAGGATGTGGGGGATTTCACAGAAGAACTGGTCCACAGCATTGCCTTGGCAGAGGGACAGGGAAAATGTAGTGGCCGTGTGCAGGACAGCATTGAGAAAGCCACTGCCCCAGGCAGCTGCTGCCATCTGGGCACAAGCTCTGCTGCCCACGAGGTTCCCATAGTGCAGGGGCTTGCAGACGGCAACGTAGCGGTCGTAGGCCATGACAGTGAGAAGGGAATATTCTGCTGACATCAAAAATACAAACAGAAAGACCTGAGCAGCACATCCTTGATAGGAGATGGCCCTGGTGTCCCAGAGGGCATTGGCCATGGCTTTGGGCAGAGTGGTGGAGATGCAGCCCAGGTCGAGGAGGGCGAGGTTGAGGAGGAAGAAGTACATGGGGGTGTGGAGGCGGTGGTGGCAGGCTACGGCGGTGAGGATGAGGCCGTTGCCCAGGAGGGCAGCCAGGTAGATGCCCAGATTGGTCAGGCACGATTTACCCTTTGGTGAAGCCATGTTGGCTGTCTCAGATCACCTCTTTCTCTTCCATGTGTCTTGCACTGATTCTAGGAGGATCTTTACCATGATCTTGATAGTCACTGAGGCAAAGGTCACCGTTCTGTAGTTCCCTGGATCCTCCTTTCAACGCTTAATTAAAAGGGGAGTGATGTTTCCCTTTTTCCAGTCACTAGGGTTTTCACCTGACTGCCAGCAATCTTTAAATAAGATGGAGAAAGGCTTGGCAACTACATCAGCCTGTTCCCTCAGGACCTGGGGTGGAAGTCATCAAGCCCCATAGACGTGTTGAGTTTCATCAGGTCGTCTAAAACCTGCTCTTCACTTACAGCCGGTGGGACTTTGTCCCCCAGCCTCCATCTGTGGGTTCAGGGAAATGAAAGACTTGGGAAGCCTGACTGGCAGGGAAGACTGAGGAGAAGACGTTGTTGGGTTCCTCAGTCTTCTCCATGTCTGTCATTACCAGTCCACCCTTCTCATCCATCAGAGGGGGTACACTCTCCTTAGCCTTTCTTTTCTGAGCAATGTATCTATAGAATCTCTTCCTTTTATTCTTTGCATCCCCTCCCAAGCTCAGATCCATCTGTGCCTTGGATTTCCTTATCCCATCCCTGCACATCCAAAACAAAACCATGCGTGAGGGCCTTGGAAAAGGAACCCTAGAAGCCATTCTGGAAACAAAAGTTGTAGGTAGGAAGCTCAGTTTTGTGGAGGTGCAGAGCTGATGGACCCATTGTGGAGGATGATCCTAAAGACCTTTGTGCCGTTTTCCCTCCTGAGTACAATGCCACTTCTGTCTCGAGACTAGAGTAGCGAACACAGGTGAGACAGATACTCTGGGATCAAGAATGTCATCAGAAAGCTGATCCCAATAAGCTATGGGGAGGTCAGGAGCAGCCTGGACAAGAGAGAGGTGAGATTTTGGGGTGGGAAGAAGAGCTTGGCCAGCAGAAATTAATGATTTCATAGAGGTAAGAGGCCTCATGTAATGTAGATGCTGCGGTAACACTGACTTAAAACAGTCATGCATGGCCCTTACCTCACTTGAACCAGGAATTTTAATCCCTAAACCTAAATGCTACTCCAACACTCTGAAAGGAATCAGTTTTCTCTCTTGCTAACCCTAATGCCTTCCCTTAATACTAGCATTAAAATGCTCTATTTAACCCTAGACTTCTTGGGAGACCTAAAAAATCCTTAACCATAGAGCTTGTCCATACCTTAACCACAGACGTGACACCACAAGCAGAACACCAAACACTCCCACTAAAACTTTGCTTAATCTCTAACCCAGAAAGTGAAAAACAGGTACCAAGGGGGCTAGAGAGAGGTCAGCTCTGCCTCAGGATGTCCTGCCCCAGCAGGAGGAATGTGACTGTGGCAGTGACTGTGAGGTCACTTCTGTCTCTGCAGCTCATAGGGCAGCAGCAGGAACGTGTCACGGAAAGGGACTGTGAGGTCCCTTCTGTCTGTAGGTGGCACGTCACCCTTGGCTTCTCCCTGGGATCGGCACTTTGGGGCTGACATGTGCCAGTGGCCCTGCTAGGCCAGCAGAAGGCCCCTGCTTGGCATGCTGACTGTGGGATCCCCTCTGCGTCCATCCCCACGAGGACCCAGACAGAAAGAAGGCGCGCATAGGGGTTGTCCTGTCCCTTCTGCTTGAGTCCAGCACTTCACAGCACGAGGCACAAGGCTTGGCTGTGTCTAGCCAAGAAGCTGCAAGGCCAGCAGCAGGCCCAGGGCTTGGGAGATGCTGGTGAGTATCTATGACCAGACTCTAGCTTTGTGTTTCAAGGAACAGCTGGTGAGGATTGACGAGACATTGGTGAAATGATGGAAGTGCTGGGATGAGAGCAAGGTGGTGGACAGAGATGGGTGTCTGCAGGCTTCAAGGAAATAGGGCAAAGTGTGGGACAGCATCGGAAAGCCTGCAGAGGAGAAGGCAGAGGGTGCTGGCAAGAAGGGAAGGCCCCAACAGCCCTGACGTTTTTGTCCCTTTGGCTAGAGCTTCTGAGGAGATGAGATATAGTCATTGCAATGGAGCCCCAGAGCTTTCTTGATACCCTGTGCAGGGGTGGGGACGTGTCATAATGACGTTCTTCTTGCGGCATCACACTGCCCACCACATCCTACAGACCCCAAGAAGAGCCCTGAGCCAGACGTGGGGGTGCAGGATCTCCCCTCCCAGTGGCTGGGGTCAGGCCTTGGCCCTTCTGCTTCACCAAAACCAACCAAGACTTTTCTCAGCACAGCGCTTTGCCTGTCTGTAGTCATGGCCTCCAATTATCT
This sequence comes from Cygnus olor, assembly GCF_009769625.2. Lineage (NCBI taxonomy): Eukaryota > Metazoa > Chordata > Aves > Anseriformes > Anatidae > Cygnus > Cygnus olor. The sequence continues at coordinate 196,604 of NW_024429178.1, forward strand.
GCCCTAACAAGTCCCTGGGGAGGCTTTGTTAGTAACAGCCCTCAGTGGGGCCCATTAATACTCCAAGTCACTTCAACTTTTCCTTCTGACTTTACCTTCTCAAGCGGTTACATCATTCTCCTCTCAGTACCTGAGCTTCATAGACTGAGCACCAAAATACACCATGGAACTCATTAAAATGCAGAACGTCCTAAGCAGACATATCTCTCCCATAATTTTCTTCACGTCTTCAAGACTTGTGCAGCTAATTGGAGAGCTTTCATGGTGTAGTTAAGGAGGAAGATTTCAAGAAGCACCCGAAAAAAAATCTTTTCTCATCTTAAAGGATGCGTTTAGTTGAATTTCAGTTTGGAGCATTATTCTCTAACTGATATTAATCCAGGGTGTCTCCTTTGGAGACCTGCATAGGAAGGAAAAGCAGACTCTTGAGGTCTGACACTGCATGGAGAACCTTGCTCCTCACAACCCCAGCCCTGACATTTCTCTCTTTGGCGCTTGCATCACTTTTCCTTCCACCAGACTTCGGCACAGAAGTCTGCAGCTGGATGTTACAGCTCCTTTGCACCAGCTCCCTCCTGCTTTCCTTAGAGACCTGCATGCACACAGGCGCAGAAGGGTTTCTCCTTATTTCAAACCAAACAACAGGAAAACATGCAGCAATTTTCCAAAAGCAAAGCAAGCTCCTCATCCTGTATGCCTCCTGTGAGGTTTCTGTTCCCAAAAGGATGGCTGTACAAGAAGTCTTTTCACAGAATCACAGAATCACAGAATCGTCTAGGTTGGAAGAGACCTCCAAGATCATTTAGTCCAACCTCTGTCCTAACACTAACAAGACCTCCACTAAACCATATCACTAAGGACTACATCTAAACATCTTTTAAAGACCTCCAGGGGTGGCGACTCAACCACTTCCCTGGGCAGCCCGTTCCAATGCCTAACAACCCTTTCAGTAAAGAAGTTCTTCCTAATATCCAACCTAAACCTCCCCTGGTGCAACTTTCGCCCATTCCCCCTCGTCCTGTCACCAGGCACGTGGGACAACAGACCAACCCCCACCTCTCTACAGCCTCCTTTAAGGTACCTATAGAAAGCGATGAGGTCTCCCCTGAGCCTCCTCTTCTCCAGGCTGAGCAACCCCAGCTCCCTCAGCCGCTCCTCGTAAGACTTGTTCTCCAGACCCCACACCAGCTTGGTCGCCCTTCTCTGGACTCTCTCGAGCACCTCCATGTCCTTCCTGTAGCGAGGGGCCCAAAACTGAACACAGTACTCGAGGTGCGGCCTCACCAGTGCCGAGTACAGGGGGACAATCACCTCCCTAGACCTGCTGGCCACGCTGCTTCTTATACAAGCCAGGATGCTGTTGGCCTTCTTGGCCACCTGAGCACACTGCTGGCTCATATTCAGCTGCCTATCAACCAGTATTCCCAGGTCCTTCTCTGCCAGGCAGCTTTGCAACCACTCATCTCCCAGCCTGTAGCTCTGCTTGGGGTTGTTGCACCCCAGGTGCAGGACCTGGCACTCGGCCTTGTTGAACTTCATACAGTTGACCTCAGCCCATCGCTCCAGCCTATCCAGATCCTCCTGCAGAGCCTTCCTGCCCTCGAGCAGATCGACACACGCACCTGACTTGGTGTCATCTGCAAACTTACTGAGGGTGCACTCGATCCCCTCATCCAGATCATCGATAAAGATATTAAAGAGGACTGGCCCCAGTACTGAGCCCTGGGGGACTCCACTAGTGACTGGCCTCCAACTGGATTTGACTCCATTCACCACAACTCTTTGGGCCCGGCCATCCAGCCAGTTTTTAACCCAACGAAGCGTACGCCAGTCCAAGCTGCGAGCAGCCAGTTTCTTGAGGAGAATGTTGTGGGAAAGAGTGTCAAAAGCCTTACTGAAGTCAAGGTAGACCACATCCACAGCCTTTTCCTCATCCACTAAGCGTGTCACTTGGTCATAGAAGGAGATCAGGTTCGTCAAGCAGGACCTGCCTTTCAAAAACCCATGCTGACTGGGCCTGATCACCTGGTTGCCCTGCAAGTGCTGCGTGCTCACACTCAAGATAATCTGCTCCATGAGCTTCCCTGGCACTGAGGTCAAACTAACAGGCCTATAGTTCCCCGGGTCTACCCTCCAGCCCTTCTTGTAGATGGGCGTCACATTTGCTAGCCGCCAGTCGACTGGGACCTCTCCTGATAGCCAGGACTGCCGATAAATGATGGAAAGCGGCTTGGCCAGCTCCTCCGCAAGTTCGCTCAGTACCCTCGGGTGGATCCCGTCCGGCCCCATCGACTTGCGTACATCCAAGTGCTGTAGCAGGTTGCCAACCATTTCCTCGTGGATAGTGAGGGCCACATCCTGCTCCCCATCCCCTTCCACCAGCTCAGGGTACCGGGTATCCAGAGAACAACTGGTTTTGCCGCTAAAGACTGAGACTTGCCTTTACTCTTGTGCTCACCCTAATCCCTGCCCTTAACACTAGCATTAAAATCCTCTATTAAACCTAGACTTCTAGGCAGACGTAGAACAAAAAACGATTCCACAAAACTTGCCCAAAACCTAACCACAGACCTGACACCCTAAGCTGAACAACACATTTGCTAAATTTCTAACCCAGAAAAGTGAGTCCTAGTCCCAAAGAGACTAGAGAGCTCAGCTCTGCCTCAGGATGTCCTGCCCCAGCAGGAGGAATGTGACTGGGGCAGTGACTGTGAGGTCACTTCTGTCTCTGCAGCTCATAGGGCAGCAGCAGGAACGTGTCACGGAAAGGGACTGTGAGGTCCCTTCTGTCTGTAGGTGGCACGTCAGCCTTGGCTTCTCCCTGGGATCGGCACTTTGGGGCTGACATGTGCCAGTGGCCCTGCTAGGCCAGCAGAAGGCCCCTGCTTGGCATGCTGACTGTGGGATCCCCTCTGCGTCCATCCCCACGAGGACCCAGACAGAAAGAGGCCCACATAGGGGTTGTCCTGTCCCTTCTGCTTGAGTCCAGCACTGGACAGCACGAGGCACAAGGCTTGGCTGTGTCTAGCCAAGAAGCTGCAAGGCCAGCAGCAGGCCCAGGGCTTGGGAGATGCTGGTGAGGTGACTTGTGTCTGCTTGGCTGACAGGCCGCAAGGAGCCTGATGGGTTGGGATTCCTGCTTCAGGAGCGGTTTCCACCCTGATGGAGCTTTCTTTGGTAGTAAGAAAGAGCAGGAGAGAAAAAAGTGCCACAGAATTCACTTAGGAAGGTTGGCACTGGCCATGAGGGAGAAGAAAAGTCCAGGGGAACAACTGGTCTTGCTGCTAGAGCCTGAGGCAAAGAAGACATTAAGTGCCTCAGCCTTTACCTCATCTCTTTTCACCAGGTTTCCCCCACATCCAATAAAGGATGATGATTCTCCGTAATCCTCCTTTATTAAAATATTTATATAAACAATTTATTATTATTTTTTTTTGTCTTTAACAGCAATAGATGGATTGAGCTGTAGCAGGGCTTTGGCCCTTCTAATTTTGAGCTGCACAGCCCCATAACATTTGGGACACAGCTCCAGCCAAAATGAAAGCATGCATGAGAAGGACGCACAAAAGAGGTGGAACCTGGCAGCCTTCCGTCCCCTGCCCTTCTGTGACTCTGTGCTGCAATTCCATTCAGCTGGTTACTCCTGTATTACCCAAACTTCCCTGCAGCTCCTGATGCTGCTGTCTTGTCAAAGATAGCAAAATCAAACGAAGGTTGAACTGTCTGCCTGCAGACATTAACAGCTGACAGAATGGAGCATCATTCCAGGGGAACCTTGAGAAACTACAGGCTTTTGCCTACACAAACCTCTTGACCTTTACAAGGAGAAGAGCCCAGTCCTGCACCAGAGGAAGAGGAACCCCACCCATCAGGGCAGACTGGGACCCTGATGAGTGAGCAGTGCCCAGGAGGAGGAGGGCCTGAGCACCACGAGGGATGCCATACGAGCAGTGGTGCTGCTCACCAGGAACCAGGCCAGCTTCCACCAGAGCTGCCTTACGAGGACCATGGCCACCAAGAAAATCTGAATTATCAGACTCAGCTCAGATCCTGTGAGATATCACACGGACAAGGGTCTAGAGCCAGCAGGAAAAGATGTGCAGGTCTGGAAGTCCCCAGGACAGCCTGGTGTGGAGAGGATCAAGGGCTGTAGCAAGCCTGAGAGTCCCAACAGGACCCAGGTCTTTGTGTCCATGGCTCTGGCTGTTGTCTCTGCCACTAAGGCCTAGGAGGAGACAGCTTATCGTTCAAGCACCAGGGCCTCATTGCCTCCTCGCCCCCACCCATGAACCAGGCAGGGCTCGGACCCTTCTCCTGCACTTGGCCATGCACATCCCCATCTCCTGCTGCCCCAGGAAGAGCCCTGAGCACTGTGTGAAGGTGTTGTGGTTTAGCCCGGCTGGCAGCCAAACACCACACAGCCGTTCGCTCACCCTCCCCCCTCCCTCTCCAGGATGGGGGAGAGAAACGGGAAAGTGAAGTCTGTGAGTTGAGATAAAGACAGTTTATTAAGACAGGGAAAATAATAATAATAATAATAATAATAATAATAATAATAATAGCATTAATAGTAATAATGTGTACGAAATAAGTGATGCACAATGCAATTGCTCACCACGCATTGACCGATGCCCAGCCTATCCCCGAGCAGCCGGCCCCCCCTCCACCCCGGCTAGCCACCCCTATATATTGTTCAGCATGACGTCAGATGGTATGGAATACCCCTGTGGCCAGGTTGGGTCAGCTGTCCTGGGTCTGTCACCTCCCAGCTCCTGCTGCATCCCTAGCCTGCTCGCTAGCAGGACAGAGAGAGGCTGAAAAGTCCTTGGCTTGGTGTAAGCACTGCTCTACAACAATTAAAACATCAGCATGTTATCAGCGCTCTTCTCATTCTAATCCAAAACATAGCACCCTGCCAGCTACTAGGAGGAAAATTAACTCTGTCCTACCTGAAACCGGGACAGAAGGGAAAGGATCTCCCTTCCCAGGGGCCAGTGGTCAAGGCCTGGCCCTTGTGCTTGGTGAAACACATCCAGGTTTCCTACACATCAGTGCCACCTTCACACTGCCTTAGTCTCCCTGTCCTCACTGCTCCAATGCTCTGCTCTAACGAGCTCCAAGGGAGGCTGTGTCAGTGCTGGCCCTCAGGGGGACACTGCAGGAAACTTGCCTCTCACTTGGACTCCTTGAGAGATGTCTTCAATTTTCTCTCAGTGCCTGAGGATCGTGGGCTCCTCCCCAAAGCCCCCCGAGGGGGGATTGCAATGCCTTGGTCTGGGCGTCTGGTGCTGAGCTGGGCCGGGCTCCTGGGACAGAGAGAGCTCCTGGCAAGAGGGCCGTGGTGCAGAGACACAGCTCTGGGCAGGAGCAGCTCCTCTGCACAGCGCAGCAGGGCTGGGGGCTCTGACCGCACGCACCCAGGCAGAAAGGGATTCCAGGCAGCCTGGAGGGTGCGGGCAGACGAGAGCTCAGTGCACGAGAAACCTTCACAGCCCTGCACAGGGTAAGTCTCTGGCTGCAGCACAGTGCAGGGGAGGTTCCTGGAAGGGGCTTCTGGGTCCGGGACATCTCTGCCTGGCCAGGAGCTGCCAGGATGTCTCTCGTGGCTTGTGAAGTGCGGAGGAGAAGGTGCTGCAGGGCAGCCTTGGTCAGAGGAAGGGGAGGGCAGGGGCTGCCTGCAAGGAGAAGGCACTTTCTGCAGTCTCTGCCTGCATATTGCTGCTCTAATTCCTGGGCAGGCTCTGTGTTAACAGAGTTGTAGGGATTGCACAGGTGATGGAGCTTCCTATTGCATTGAACAGAGACATAAAGAGGTTAGTGAGGAACCTGAGAATATCCCTTCCCTTCTCCCTGCTTACAGACTGCACCAGGGCTTTTCTGTGCTGGTCATTAGCACCTGCAGACAGGGAGATGTCCCCAGAGCTGTCCCCATCCCCGGGAGGTGTCTGCAGGGCAGAGCTGGGCACACAGCGGGTGGGGTGGGGGTCTGTGAGCATGGACGGGAGGAGACGTGGTGACAGAGAAAGAGCTGCTGGCAGGGACAGCTGCAGGCGGCAGGGACATGGGCAGGCGGTGAGAGGGAGCTGCTCCCTCCCTGCCATCCCCTGCAGTGCAGGCGCCTTCCTTGCAGCAGCCCCTGGTCTCCTCTTCCCCTCACAGCTTCTGTCATGGCATGTATAATCTGAGGGGCTGAGAATATGGGGTGTCTGAACCCTACATCTCAGTGGAAGTAGACACATTTGCTGCAGGCCCCCTCCACCTTCCTCCACGGAAGCAGGCACAGAATCACAGAATCATAGAATATCCCGAGTTGGAAGGGACCCACAAGGATCAGCGAGTCCAGCTCCTGGCTCCACAGAGGTCTTACCCCAAAATTCCTACCATACGACAAGGAGCACATTCCAAAGGCTTCTTGCACTCCAGAGCTCTTTTCCCTCTGCTGGCTGTGCCGGGCAAATGGCACAGGGGTGTGAGGACAGGCTCTACCTCACCGACACCGCAGCCTCGGCACCGCGTTGGGTCCGCCCTGCCTGCCCATGCCTGCTTCTGTCCCTTGCCCAGCGTGGCAGCTGCTGGTGCCTGATTCTGACAGGGAGTGCTGTGCACGGAGGGTGAGGCAGGAGGAGATGCTCCCTGCTCTCTCCAGCCAGACGCGCGATCCACCTGCTGATTTTGTCTCCTGGGTGTTGAACAGGGAAGACGCACACGGAGTCACACAGTCAAACACCCTTCATTCAACCGAGGGAGCCCCTTCCCAGGAACCTTCCCTCTTGGGACCTCCAATGGAGCAGAGCAGGCTCATTGGGAGCTGCTGGGCAGAGGCATCTGCAGTGTACAGGACACTCAGCAAGCACAGAGCAGGGCTCCAGACAGGGAGATAGACAGAAGTCTTCTTGGAAACAGGGAATGTAAGGCTTTAATTTGGAATTTACTGAATTTTGCTCACAGACTTTACGCATAACACTCTCTATATTTTTTTTTCTCATTTGGCAGTGTCCATGACCAAAGACAGGAAATGCCCAACAGCAGCTCCATCACTGAGTTCCTCCTGCTGCCATTCGCAGACACGTGGGAGCTGCAGCTCCTGCACTTCGCGCTCTTCCTGGGCATCTACCTGGCTGCCCTCCTGGGCAACGGCCTCATCCTCACCGCCGTAGCCTGCCACCACCGCCTCCACACCCCCATGTACTTCTTCCTCCTCAACCTGGCCCTCCTCGACCTGGGCTGCATCTCCACCACTCTCCCCAAAGCCATGGCCAATGCCCTCTGGGACACCAGGGCCATCTCCTATCAAGGGTGTGCTGCACAGGTCTTTTTCTTTCTCTTCTTCATATCAGCAGAATATTATACTCTTACTGTCATGTCCTACGACCGCTACGTTGCCATCTGCAAGCCCCTGCACTACGGGAGCCTCGTGGGCAGCAGAGCTTGTGCCCAGATGGCAGCAGCTGCGTGGGGCAGTGGCTTTCTCAATGCTGTCCTGCACACGGCCACGACATTTTCCCTGCCCCTCTGCCAAGGCAATGCTGTGGACCAGTTCTTCTGTGAAATCCCCCACATCCTCAAGCTCTCCTGCTCAGATGCCTACCTCAGAGAGGTTGGGGCACTTGTGTTTAGTGTTACTTTAGGATGTGGTTGTTTTATTTTCATTGTGGTGTCCTATGTGCAGATCTTCAGGGTAGTGCTGAGGATGCCCTCTGAGCAGGGCCGGCACAAAGCCTTTTCCACGTGCCTCCCTCACGTGGCCGTGGTCTCCCTATTTGTCAGCACTGCCATGGTTGCCTACCTGAAGCCCCCCTCCATCTCTTCCCCATCCCTGGACCTGGTGGTGGCAGTTCTGTACTCGGTGGTGCCTCCAGCAGTGAACCCCCTCATCTACAGCATGAGGAACCAGGAGCTCAAACATGCGCTGTGGAAATTAATGACTAGATGTGTTTCGGAAGCAATAAATTTCCATTCTAGCTCTGCAGATGACTAATAATGTCAATGACTACAAGAACAACTAATATTATATATATGATTATTTTTGTGTGTTTGTATATTTATGAGTGTTTTCGTTACAGGACTTTCTTTGTTTTAATACAGCTAAAGTTTCCCATGAGAATGATAAGATTCATCTCATTTCTTTTACAGTATGTACCTGTCGAGTATAGCTCAGAGATCCTGTATATGAGGAGCCAGGCCCTCTGTGAATTTAAATAAAAGAAAGAGCCTGTTTTTCCACTTCCATTTCAGTATGCATGTGTTGAATGTATATACTGAGACTCTATAAATGAGGAGCCTATCTCCCTGTGAACTTAAACAAGAGAAAGGAGCGTGCACTGCCTTCCTTGTGTGACGTCCTTCCTCTGAGAGCTGCTCTGGCTCTGCAGGGGCAGTGCCATGTGCAGGGCTGCAGAGGAAAAGAGTGCCATGCCAGCAGCACGGCCAGGGAGCACCAGCGCTTGGGGCATGCAGAGCTGCTCTCTTGCCACTGCCACCCTCTCGTGCTGAGCCCTGCTGGTGGGGTCAGGCCCGGCTGCTCCTGTAGCTTGGTGCCAGTGCTGCCGTGGGGCTGTGCTGGGACTGCAGGCAGGGACAGGCAGTGGGCACGGCAGTGGACAGCCAGCCTCCAGAGAAGCATTTCAGTATTCACAAAGAATCTCCTCAGGGCACTGCTTGAAGGCTGATGTCTTCTTAAAAAAAATGTGGTCAAGAACATTTCCAGGGAATAAACAAAGAGGATCTTTGCCTTTCGTGTTTCTCCATTAGCTCAGTGTGCTGAAATCAGGGCCACAGCACGGTCATGTAGGGACTGAAGGCTCATCAAGGACTCATCTGCTGTTGGTTGCACCTGGCAGGCAGGGAAAAAACACAGAGCCCTTAGCTCACTGCCACCATGTGAATAGAAAACAGAAGAAGTGCAAGAACTCATCAGTTGAAGTAAAGTTAGTTTAATAAGAAAACAAACAAACAACAACAATAAAAGAATAAAAATGAAAAAAATAAAAAATAAAAATATAAAAATAATAAAAACAATAAAAAATAAATAAAAATAAAAATAAAAATAAAAATAAAAATAAAAAGTGCTCCCTGTTTGTCAGCACTGCCATGTTTGGCTACCTGAAGCCCCCCCTCCATCTCCTCCCCATCCCTGGGCCTGGTGGTTTCATTTCTGTACTTGGTAATACCTCCAGCAGTGAATCCTCTTATCTACAGCATGAGGAACCAGGACCTGAAAGCCACACTGAAGAAACTGATTCTAGTGGTAATATTCACTTAGCAATAAATTGGCTATCTCACTTTTCTAGTTTAACTCAAGTTAATCTCAGGCAATTTGTGACCTTTAGGTACGGTATTCTTTAAAATTCTGTTCGCCGATAAATATTTGCTTTCATTCCTCTTTTCCAGATGGCCAACCCACTGTTTCACCAAGAGGTTTTCTGTAAACATGTTTATTCCTAACTGACACCTGGCCTCCATTGTGGCATCTAGGTGAAAATCTAAAAAGTGAAGTTGCTCAGTGCTCAGGGCTCCTCTTCCCAAACTGGAGTGCAGAAGACGCTCAGGGAATGCCATGCTCAAGGCCTCACTCTTGTGCTCGTGTGCCACCTGGACACAGGGGCAGGAGGGCACGTGGTGCTGGGTGAGGGAGTCAGGGCTGGACTGAGTCGTCACTGTTGGATGCCCAGTGCCCCTGGAGGCCCTGACCGCTCAAGAAGCAGCTTCCTGGGATTGAAACGTGACAGGGCTGGCGGCATCAGGGAGGTATCGGGAGCCACCAGGATACCCTAAGGGTTCTCCTGGGATGCCGTGTGCCTTGTGTTGGGTGGGCAGCGAGTGGGTCTTCACAGTAAAGCTAAGCCAAAGGATGCATGGGCTGATGGGAGCTCTGCAATGCCAGGACCCACAGCGAGGCCAAAGCACAAAGGTCTCAGAGGCCTTCAGTGAACAGTAGGAAAGGGCCAAGACTGGGTGACCAGGCAAGGGCAGAGGGGTGGGGAGAGGAGGGCAGGGGCTGGTCTGGTCTGGGCAGTGCCCGGCAGAGGGCACCAGCAGCATCAGGGAGCGGTGGCAGCATGCAGGGGAGGTCTCCCAGCAGGGCTTGGTGCTGCAGAGCCAGGGCTGGGGAAGGGAGCCCAGAGCTGCAGGGGCAGGGGACAGGAGGCCGCTCGGGGCCCTTGCTGGCCTGGGCAGAGCAGGAAGGGGGCCCAGGGCATTCGTACCCTCACCGCAGCCTGCCAGGACCAGCACGGCGCTCACGGAGTGTCCAGGGCCAGGCTCTGCCCCGTGGTGTGCAGGGAGAGGGCAAAGCCTCTCTGAAAAAGAGGCTGAAACTGAAAAAGGTCCCTCTGCTGCCCCGTGGTGTGACAGGGCCAGGGTGGGACAGGTTACTTTTATTTGATGTAGTTCTTGTGTAATTTGCATTGGTGATGGCACAAAAAGACAGTTCCTTCACCAGTGATGTACATCCTTCTTCATGTTAGGACGCAACTCAGCATCCTTCACTCTGCTTTATCTCACAGATGAACCGGATTAGGTCTCCTTGATTACTCTGAGGCACAATGCAGTGCTTTTTGCCTTCTGCTACTCCAGCACAATATGTGTGACTTTCCCTTACTCTGCGCATTGACCTGACGGGTCATTTCACATTTTTCACTTTCAAAACCTCAGTTGGACGGGGACCATTTCCAAAGTGGGGCAAGCTCTTGGGTTCCGGCTCAGCCATTTGAAGCGTGCTATACTTGAGTTTTTCAGCCAGACTTTGCTAAAGATGACCCAGGAAGGTAAATGCATGTTCAAGTGACTAGTAGGAATAAGGGGTATCATGGGTTAAGTAGGAATAGGAATATCATGTGTTTCCAATGGCCATTTCAAATCTAGGTCAATCCCAGGAACCCACTGAACTAGGGTGTTGTCTTTGAAGGGGTTTCCTGTGCTGGGCTGGGCTGCGGTTACAGGGACAAAGACCACTGCTGGCAGTGGAGGTGCCCTGGGAACTCCACCTGGCTCCACCTGATTTTCCCAAAGGGCTCTGGTCTCCTGCAGGTCTTTTCTGACATCTGCCAGTCCAGGGAAGTGCCTCAAACACAATGGGGCCTCAGGAGGTTTTCCCTGGTTGCTTATGGTCAGACAGCAAAGCTCTGCCTCAATACCCAGTAATTTTTTTAGTACTTAGCTAATAAAGCAACTACTCATCAGCTCAAATGATTCAATCCCTTCTGTTCAATGTCTCACATGAATGATAATTTCTATCATGAAGAAATGTGAATTTTCAGGATGTATATTCATCGCAGGAGAAGGAATACTGGTGTTCACCTGTACTTGCATTGTCATCGCTTTGTCTATCATGCTGTGTTCCCTCATCTTCCAGGCACAAAACCTGACTTGATTACACAGAACATGCTGAATGTCCCCTTTCCAGCTGCCTGTCTGGACCCATGCACTTCCCATGGTTCTCCTGCTTTGCCCTCCCCTTACTCTTTGATCATTCAGACCGCTCTCACCAACCCAGTTGCTGCTTTGAGTTTCAGTGAGTTCCAGCTCGCCCATCTCTCAGCAGTCTGTCTAATGGTTTCCTTAGCAAGAAACTCATCATTTATCATTGAATTAGTATGATATGGATTAATATTAACACAATTATTTTAAATTTCCTATTAATCAGTGTAAAATACATCATGTACTGTCATCCTTTTGGGAAGGTAAACTTCACTGGAGGCAAAAAAATGAGGAACTTGAACTTTGTTTTTTTTTTTTTTTTTTTTTTTTTAAATTGCATTCTGATTTCCTGCTGTTTGTTTTTAAATAGGAAAAACCCTGCTATTCCTACCTATACAGGGCTTCAAAGGAGTAACCCTTGACAAATATCTATAGGAAAATGATGCTCTAAACTGAAATGCAACAAAATTCAACCTTTAAAATGAGGAAAGATTTCTATTAGATGCTCTTTGAAATCCTCCTCCTTAACTACACCATGAAAGCTCTCCAATTAGCTGCACAAGTCTTGAAGACTTGCAGAAAATTATGGGAGAGATATGGCTGCTTAGGAAATTCTCTGTTTTAATGAGTTTCTTGGTGTATTTTAGTGCTGAGTCAGTGAAACTTGGGTAGTGAGAGGAGAATGATGCAACTGCTTGAGAAAGTAAAGTCAGAAGGAAAAGTAGAAGTGACTTGGAGTATTAATGGGCCCCACTGAGGGCTGTTACTAACAAAGCCTCCCCAGGGACTTGTTAGGGCAGATAATTGGAGGCCATGATTGCAGACAGGCAAAGCGCTGTGCTGAGAAAAGTCTTGGTTGGTTTTGGTGAAGCAGAAGGGCCAAGGCCTGACCCCAGCCACTGGGAGGGGAGATCCTGCACCCCCACGTCTGGCTCAGGGCTCTTCTTGGGGTCTGTATGATGTGGTGGGCAGTGTGATGCCACGAGAAGAACTTCATTATGACACCTCCCCACCCTGCACAGGGTATCAAGGAAGCAAAGAGGCCCCATTGCAATGACTATATCTCGTCTCCTCAGAAGCTCTAGTCAAAGGGACAAAAACGTCAGGGCTGTTGGGGCCTTCCCTTCTTGTCAGCACCCTCTGCCTTCTCCTCTGCAGGCTTTCCTATGCTGTCCCACTCTTTGCCCTATTTCCTTGAAGTCTGCAGACACCCATCTCTGTCCACCACCTTGCTCTCATCCAGGACTTTCCATCATCTCACCCATGTCTCTTCAACCCTCATCAGCTGTTCCTTGAAACACAAAGCCATGGTGTGATCACAGACACTCTTTGGGTGACCTCTGTCACTACAGCACGACCCTTTGAGGGACATTTCTTCCTCCTTGCGGCCAGTGCCAACCTTCCAAGGTGCACTTTGTGACAGTTTTTTCTCTCCTGCTCTTTCCTACTACCAAAGGAAGCTCCTTCAGGGTGGAAACCACTCCTGAAGCAGGCATCCCAACACATCAGGCTCCTTGCGGCCTGTCAGCCAAGCAGACACAAGTCACCTCACCAGCATCTCCCAAGCCCTGGGCCTGCTGCTGGCCTTGCAGCTTCTTGGCTAGACACAGCCAAGCCTTGTGCCTCGTGCTGTCCAGTGCTGGACTCAAGCAGAAGGGACAGGACAAGCCCTGTGCGCGCCTTCTTTCTGTCTGGGTCCTCGTGGGGATGGAGGCAGAGGGGATCCCACAGTCAGCATGCCAAGCAGGGGCCTTCTGCTGGCCTAGCAGGGCCACTGGCACATGTCAGCCCCAAAGTGCCGATCCCAGGGAGAAGCCAAGGGTGACGTGCCACCTACAGACAGAAGGGACCTCACAGTCCCTTTCCGTGACACGTTCCTGCTGCTGCCCTATGAGCTGCAGAGACAGAAGTGACCTCACAGTCACTGCCCCAGTCACATTCCTCCTGCTGGGGCAGGACATCCTGAGGCAGAGCTGACCTCTCTAGTCTCTTTGGGACTAGGGCTCACTTTTCTGGGTTAGAAATTTAGCAAATGTGTTGGTCTGCTTAGGGTGTCAGGTCTGTGGTTAGGTTATGGGCAAGCTTTGTGGAATATTTTTTTTTCTACGTCTGCCTAGAAGTCTAGGTTTCGTAGACGATTTTAATGCTAGTGTTAAGGGCAGGGATTAGGGTGAGCACAAGAGTAAAGGCAAGAGTAAAGGCAAGGGCTAGTAAAAGGCAAGTAAAGGCTACGGGCTGAGTTTTGCTTCATGGAATACTTTGAGTTCAAACATTAGACTAGTGGATTCCTGTCAGGGTGTTGGAGCAGCATTTAGGTTTAGGGATTTAGGTTACTCTTTAAAATTGGGTAACGGCCTTACATCATTGTTTCAATTTAGTGTTAAAACAGCATCAACATTACCTGAAGCCTCTTACCTCTATGAAATCATTGTAAAGGTTCGCTCATCCTTTCCCCTCTCTCTCTAGGATGGGGGGAGAGAATTAGAAAGAAATGAAAACTTGTGGGTTTAAATAAATAGAAAGGGTTTATTAGGACAGGAAAGAAAGGATAATAATAATAATAATAATGTTACAAACAAGTGATGCACAATGCAATTGCTCACAACCCGTTGACCGATGCCCAGCCTATCCCCGAGCAGCCGGACCCCCCACCCCAGCCAGCCCCCCCCCATATTAATTGTTCAGCATGATGCCAGATGGTATGGAATACCCCTTTGGCCAGTTTGGGTCAGCTGTCCTGGGTCTGTCCCCTCCCAGCTCCTGCTGCACCCCCAGCCTGCCCGCTGGCAGGACAGAGCGAGAAGCTGAAAAGTCCTTGGCTTGGTGTAAGCACTGCTCTACAACAATTAAAGCATCAGCATGATATCAACATTATTCTCAGCCTAAATCCCAAACACAGCACCATGCCAGCTACCAAGAGGAAATTAACTCTATCCTAGCCGAAACCAGGACAGTCACCCCCCCAGCCTGTACTGGTGCTTGGAGTTATTCCTCCCTAGGCGCATGACTCTGCACTTGCCCTTGATGAACTTCACGAGGTTCCTCTCGGCCCAGCCCTCCAGCCTGACGAGGTCCCTCTGAATGGCAGCACAGCCCTCTGGGGTATCGGCCACTCCACCCAGCTTTGTGTCGTCACCACAAGTCAGGATGACTTTAGGCAAAAGCTGAGACTTCTGACATGACAACCCCTATCCAAGACCTCTTCCTCTACGGGGCCTACAAAATACTTAGGAAGAGTGGATCTCACTACCTACCTGCGAAGCAGGTGCCTTCTGCTGGCCTGTCACGGACACTGGCAGATGTGAGCCTAAAGGCAGAGATCCCAGGATCCCAGGAGCCAAGGGATGACCTGTCGGCTACTTCAGAAAGAGCTCAACTCACAATCCGCTCTACAGACATTCACACAGAACTGGGTTAGGAATTTCTGAGGCAACACTTACCTCATAATACCACACCTACAAAACACCCCCTTTTTGGCCCAGGACCTGCCCAGGGAGATGTGAGCAGGTAGTGATCCTTCAAGCCAGTGGCACTGCTGCTGGACTCCCAGCCTCTCAGAGACACGGGAGCCAGTTACTTGCAGTCCTGGGCGGTGGTCAGCCATCAGCCCCATCGCGTGCCATAGAGCCCCCGTGCCTAGGAGTTGGGAACATTCATCAACTCAAGAGCACTGGCAACTAACAGGGAACCTCTGAACCAGCCCCAAACCCCTGAGAGTCCATGCTGAGTCTCACCACACCGAGACTCTGTGGAAAGAAGCAAAGCATCGTGCCCCTTTGGAGCCTCTTCCTGGGGCTTGATCTTGACAGCAGCTTTGCAGGAAGGCCTCAGCCTTCAGGCAGTGCCGGAGGAGATTCCCCCCTTAGGAGGGAAGTGCTGCAGCGCAGGCCAGCTGTGCCACTGCCGTGCCCACTGCCTGTCCCTGCCTGCAGTCCCAGCACAGCCCCACGGCAGCACTGGCACCAAGCTACAGGAGCAGCCGGGCCTGACCCCACCAGCAGGGCTCAGCACGAGAGGGTGGCAGTGGCAAGAGAGCAGCTCTGCATGCCCCAAGCGCTGGTGCTCCCTGGCCGTGCTGCTGGCATGGGACTCTTTTCCTCTGCAGCCCTGCACACAGCACTGCCCCTGCAGAGCCAGAGCAGCTCTCAGAGGAAGGACGTCACGCAAGGAAGGCAGTGCACGCTCCTTCACTTTGTTTATGTTCACAGAGAGACGGGCTCCTCGTGTACAGAGTCTCTGAGCTGTAAACACAACACAAACAGACAGAAATAGAAAAGGGACAAATAATGACATTTTATTGGGCAACATGAGCCAAATTATAACTAAGAAAATCCTGTAACACTAATTAACAACAAAAACAACAACAAAAAAAACAGAAGATATATTGTTTCTGTCATAATTGACATAATGTATTACATGCAAAATGAGAGGGGCAATGCACTGACTCGTAAACACATCCAGTTATCTGTTTCAACAGGGTATGCTTGAGCTCCTGGTTCCTCATGCTGTAGATGAGGGGGTTCACTGCTGGAGGCACCACCGAGTACAGAACTGCCACCACCAGGTCCAGGGATGGGGAAGAGATGGAGGGGGGCTTCAGGTAGGCAAACATGATGGTGCTGACAAACAGGGAGACCACGGCCAGGTGAGGGAGGCACGTGGATAAGGCTTTGTGCCGGCCCTGCTCAGAGGGCATCCTCAGCACTGCCCTGAAGATCTGCACATAGGACAGCACAATGTAAATAAAACAAACAAATACTAAGGAAAGAGTAAAGACAAGTGCCCCAACTTCCCTGAGGTAGGCATCTGAGCAGGAGAGCTTGAGGATCTGGGGGATCTCACAGAAGAACTGGTCCACAGCATTGCCTTGGCAGAGGGGCAGGGAAAATGTAGAGGCCGTGTGCAGGACAGCATTGAGAAAGCCACTGCCCCAGGCAGCTGCTGCCATCTGGGCACAAGCTCTGCTGCCCACGAGGCTCCCGTAGTGCAGGGGCATGCAGATGGCAACGTAGCGGTCGTAGGCCATGACAGTGAGAAGGGAATATTCTGCTGACATCAAAAATACAAACAGAAAGACCTGTGCAGCACACCCTTGATAGGAGATGGCCCTGGTGTCCCAGAGGGCATTGGCCATGGCTTTGGGGAGAGTGGTGGAGATGCAGCCCAGGTCGAGGAGGGCCAGGTTGAGGAGGAAGAAGTACATGGGGGTGTGGAGGCGGTGGTGGCAGGCTACGGCGGTGAGGATGAGGCCATTGCCCAGGAGGGCAGCCAGGTAGATGCCCAGGAAGAGCCCGAAGTGCAGGAGCTGCAGCTCGCGCGTGTCTGCGAATGCCAGCAGGAGGAACGCACTGATGGAGCTGCTGTTAGCCATTTCCTGACTTTGGACACAGCTGTCTGTTGGAGAGGATAAGGCAGAAAAAGGTTAGAACAGACTTCTCAGAGGAAAACCTGTTGCAAGTCTTAGAGCACCCTCAGCCCAAGCCTCTCTCTTTGCAGGAGAACCTTTCTGCAGCTCTCCTGCTTGAGCTGCGGCTGGCGCTGCCTGAGAGTGGCACTGGGAGCAGGGGCTGCTGTGGGCTCCAGAGGAGTCCTTCCTGCTGAGAAGATGGGGGAACTCAAGTTCAGACCACTTATGAGATCCATAAACTTTGCAGTTGTTTTCCAGAGAACACATCCAACCACAGTGTAGAGCAAGGCAAATATTCTTATGCTTAGGACAATGATCACACTCTTGTTTTTCCAAATAAGTGGCAACAGCTTAAAGCAGGGAAGCCCCTGTCCCAGTGCAGATGGACAGAATCCTCACCTTGTTTTCAGGAGTCTCAGCAGGATCTCAGCTCCTCCCTCCTAACCAGGGCTGCAGAGGCCTCACTCCAGCTGCCCACAGACAGCCATCCAGCAGCACGGACATGGCCTTAGCACGGGGGCGTCACCTCCTTGGGGCACCTGGATAACACAAGGATGGCACGAGAGAGCAGCATCCTGCTGGAGAGCAGCCTGAAAACCAGGAGAATGCCCCACAGAGAGAGTTATGTTAAAGCTGCAGTGTGCCAGCATCCCAGCTGCATCCCCTGCAGTGTCTGCAGGAGGCTTGGCCACCCCGCTCTTGTCTGACCGGGGGCAGCTGGGTTATGACACTCTGAGGGGCTTCTTCCCGACTTCCTCACCTCGCAGTGCATCCCAGCAGGACTCTCAAAGCCTACTGCATTGCCCACTGCCCTCCCAGAAACAAGACCCAGCAGGAGACCCTTCCAGGACGTGCAGCTGCATGGCCCTGCAGCCAGAGACTTCCCTTGTCAAGGGCTGTGCAGATTTCTCCTGCAGGCAGCTCTCAGCATCCTCCCACTGCCAAGTGCCTCCAAGCCCTCTCTCCTTCTCTCCTCTCCCCGTGCCAGCTGCGGTCAGAGCCCCCAGCCCTGCTGCGCTGTGCAGAGGAGCTGCTCGTGGGCAGAGCACTCTCTCTGCACCACGGCCCTCTTGCCAGGAGCTCTCTCTGTCCCAGGAGCCCGGCCCAGCTCAGCACCAGACGCCCAGCCCAAGGCATTGGAATCCCCCCTCGGGGGGCTTTGGGGAGGAGCCCACGAACCTCAGGCACTGAGAGACAATTGAAGACATCTCTCCAGAAGTCCAAGTGAGAGGCAAGTTTCCTGCAGTGTCCCCCTGAGGGCCAGCACTGACACAGCCTCCCTTGGAGCTCGTTAGAGCAGAGCATTGGAGGCAGTGAGGACAAGGAGACAAGGGCAGTGTGAAGGTGACCCTGATGTGTAGGAAAACTGCGTGTGTTTCACCAAGCACAACGGTCAGGCCTTGACCCCAGCCCCTGGGAAGGGAGATCCTTTCCCTTCACACACTGCTCAGGGCTCTTCCTGGGGCAGGAGGAGATGAGGATGTGCATGGGCAAGTGCAGGAGAATGGTCCGAGCCCTGCCTGGTTCATGGGTGGGGGCGAGGAGGCAATGAGGCCCTGGTGCTTTACCGATAAGCTGTCTCCTCCTAGGCCTCAGTGGCAGAGACAACAGCCATGGCCATAGACACAAAGTCCTTGGTCCTGTTGGGACTTTCAGCCTTGGTAGAACCCTTGATCCTCTCTACACCAGGCTGTCCTAGGGACTCCCAGACCTGTACCTCTTCCCCTGTTGGCCGTAGATCCTTATCTCTGTTGTGTCACACCAGATCTGAGCTGAGTCTGATAACTCAGATCTTCTTGGTGGCCATGCTCCTCGTAAGGCAGCTCTGTAGGAGGCTGGCCTGGTTCCTGGTGAGCAGCACCACTGCTCGTATGGCATCCGTCGTGGTGCCCAGGCCCTCCTCCTCCTGGGCACTGCTCACTCAGCAGGGTCCCAGTCTGCCTTGATGGGTGGGGTTCCTCTTCCTGTGGTGCAGGACTGGGCTCTTCTCCTCGTAAAGGTCAAGATGTTCCTTTTTGCAAATCCTGCAGTTTCTCAAGGTTCCCCTGGAATGACGCTGCATTCTGTCAGGTGTTAATGTCTGCAGACAGACAGTTCAACCTTCGTGTGATTTTGCTATCTTTGACAAGACAGCAGCATCAGGAGCTGCAGGGAAGTTTGGGTAATACAGGAGTAACCAGCTGAATGGAATTGCAGCACAGAGTCACAGAAGGGCGGGGGATGGAAGGCTGCCAGTTTCCACCTCTTCTGTGCTTCCTTCTCATTCATGGTTTCATTTTGGCTGGAGCTGTGTCCCAAATGTTATGGGGCTGTGCAGCTCAAACTTAGAAGGGCCAAAGCCCTGCTAGAGCTCAATCTGTCTATTGCTGTCAAAGACAAAAGAAAAATAATAATAATAAATTCTTTATAGAAATATTTTAATAAAGGAGGATTACGGAGAATCATCATCCTTTATTGGATGTGGGGGGAAAGCTGGTGACAAGAGATGAGGTAAAGGCTGAGGCACTTAATGTCTTCTTTGCCTCAGGCTCTAGCAGCAAGACCAGTTGTTCCCCTGGACATTTCTTCTTCCTCATGGCCAGTGACAACCTTCCAAGGTGCATCTTGTGGCAGTTTCTCTCCTGCTCTTCTCTACTACCAAAGAAAGCTCCAACAGTGTGGAAACCACTCCTGAAGTAGGCATCCCAACCCATCAGGCTCCTTGCGGCCTGTCAGCCAAGCAGACACAAGTCACCTCACCAGCATCTCCCAAGCCCTGGGCCTGCTGCTGGCCTTGCAGCTTCTTGGCTAGACACAGCCAAGCCTTGTGCCTCGTGCTGTGCAGTGCTGGACTCAAGCAGAAGGGACAGGACAACCCCTATGCGCGCCTTCTTTCTGTCTGGGTCCTCGTGGGGATGGAGGCAGAGGGGATCCCACAGTCAGCATGCCAAGCAGGGGCCTTCTGCTGGCCTAGCAGGGCCACTGGCAGGTGTCAGCCCCAAAGTGCCGATCCCAGGGAGAAGCCAAGGGTGACGTGCCATCTACAGACAGAAGGGACCTCACAGTCCCTTTCCGTGACACGTTCCTGCAGCTGCCCTATGAGCTGCAGAGACAGAAGTGACCTCACAGTCACTGCCCCAGTCACATTCCTCCTGCTGGGGCAGGACATCCTGAGGCAGAGCTGACCTCTCTCTAGTCCCCTAGGGACTTGGTTTTCAATTTCTGGGTTAGAGTTTAAGCAAAGTTATAGTGGCAGAGTTCCCAAGCAACTAGGGCTCACCTTTCTGGGTTAGAGAGTGGGCAAAACTTTACTGGGAAGGTTTGGTGTTCTTCTGTGGGTATCAGTTCTGTGGTTAGGTAAGCTCTCTTGTTTATGTTTGTTGTTGTTGTTGTTGTTGTTGTTGTTGTTGTTTTTTCTGGTCTGCCACGAAGTCTAGGGTTAAACAGAGCATTTTAATACTAGTATTAAGGGAAGGGATCAGTGTGAGCAAGAGAGTAAAGGTAAGGGAAAGGGGAATGGCCTGAGTTTTCCTTTAAGTGATACTTGGAGTTCAAGCGTAGAGAAATGGATTCCTGTCAGAGTGTTGGAGTAGCATTTAGGTTTAGGGATTAAAATTCCTGGTTCAAGTAAGGTAAGGGCCATACGTGACTGTTTTAAGTCAGTGTTACCACAGCATCAACATTACATGAATCCTCTTACCTCTACGAAATCATTAATTTGTGCTGGCCAAGCTCTTCTTCCCACCCCAAAATCTCACATCTCTCTTGTCCAGGCTGCTCCTGACCTCCCCATAGCTTATTGGGATCAGCTTTCGGATGACAGGGTTTGGATGTTAGTTGTTCACAGAATCACAGAATCGTCTAGGTTGGAAGAGACCTCCAAGATCATCTAGTCCAACCTCTGTCCTAACACTAACAAGACCTCCACTAAACCATATCACTAAGGACTACATCTAAACGTCTTTTAAAGACCTTCAGGGATGGCGACTCAACCACTTCCCTGGGCAGCCCATTCCAATGCCTAACAACCCTTTCAGTAAAGAAGTTCTTCCTAATATCCAACCTAAACCTCCCCTGGCGCAACTTGAGCCCATTCCCCCTCGCCCTGTCACCAGGCACGTGGGAGAATAGACCAACCCCCACCTCTCTACAACCTCCTTTAAGGTACCTATAGAGAGCGATGAGGTCTCCCCTGAGCCTCCTCTTCTCCAGGCTGAGCAACCCCAGCTCCCTCAGCCGCTCCTCGTAAGACTTGTGTTCCAGATCCCTCACCAGCTTCGTTGCCCTTCTCTGGACTCTCTCGAGCACCTCCATGTCCTTCTTGTAGCGAGGGGCCCAAAACTGAACACAGTACTCGAGGTGCGGCCTCACCAGAGCCGAGTACAGGGGGACAATCACCTCCCTAGACCTGCTGGCCACGCTGCTTCTTATACAAGCCAGGATGCTATTGGTCTTCTTGGCCACCTGAGCACACTGCTGGCTCATATTCAGCTGCCTGTTCATGTATGGCATTAGGGACTACGGCAAACCTTTCTGGGTGAGAGCTTAAGCAAATATTGAGTGGGAGGGTTTGGTGTTGTGCTTGGGGTGTCTGTGGTTACGGTATGGGCAAGCTCTTTGGTTTAGCGTTTTGTTTAGTTCTGCAAGAATACTAGAGTTTATTAGAGCATTTAAATGCTAGTGTTAAGGGCAGGGATCAGGGTGAGGAACAGAGTAAAGGTAATGGAAAAGGTGTTATGGACTAATTTTGGCTCAAGGGATATTGTGTCAAAACTTAGAGCAGTGGATTCCTGTCAGGGTATGGAGTGGCATTTAGATTTAGGTATGAATGTCACAGGTTAAAATAGGGTTAGGGCCTCACGTGACTGCTTTAAGTCTGCGTTATGGTGGGATCAACATTACCTGAGCATTCTTACCTCTCCAAAATCATTAGCTTCTGCTGGCCAAGCTCCTATTCCCTCCCCCAAATTTCACATCTCTCCTGGCCAGGCTTCTCCTGACTTCCCCATATCAGTCATCTTCTTAGAGGCAGCTTTCTGATGGCTTTCATGAACTCAGAGTATCTGTCTCACCTCTGTTGGCTACTCTGCTCCTGAGAAAGCAGCAGCTCCTAAGCCTGCATGGAGAAGGACACAAAGGCTGTAGAAGCATCATTCACAATGTGCCTAGCAGCTTTGCAACACCACAAAAGTGTGCTTCCTACTTTCAGTTTTGGTTCCAGAAAGTTCCTATGGACACAGGGTAAGTTTTCCCAGGTCCTCATGCAGGCTTTATGTTCCCCCAGGCATCCCCCAGTCAGTGGCCCCCTCTGTGTAGAAAACTGAAATCAGCCATGAAGGATGAGTTCAGGCAGAAGCTGAAAACCTCGACCTGACAACCCCAATCCAAGACCTCTTCCTCTATGGGGCCAACCCAGTACTTAGGAAGAGAGGATCTCACAAACTGTGTACAAAGCAGATGCATCTGCTGGCCTATCATGGAGACCAGCAGATGTGAGCCTGAAGGCACAGATCCCAACCAGGAGTCAAGGGATGACCTCTCAGCTACTTCCAAAAAAGTTCACCTCACAGGCCACTTAAGAGCCATTAGCTTCCTACTGGACTTGGAGCTTCTGAGGCACCACGGAGCTCATAATATCACACCTACAAAACACCCCCTTTTGCCCAGAATCTGCCCAGGTAGAAGTGATCTGGTTGTGATCCTTCCAGCCCATGGCACACCTCCTGGGCTCCCAGCCTCTCTGACACACAGGAGCCAGTGCCGTGCCAGTTCTGGGAGGTGCTAGGGCAGGAGGGCCCTTGCAGTCAAATCATTCACCAGATTCCTTTGCTGGGGCTGCTGCGTGCCCTGGGGCTGCAGAGCTCTCCTCTGCGTGCTCACAGCAGATTGAGCACTTGAGCTGTGGTCAGTCCACATGGGAAAGGCTCACGCTCTGCGGGCTCCATTTACTGCTCTCTCCCGGGCTCACGATGCCTCTGCTGATGCCCTCAGCTCTCCTGGCAGCTCCTGATTCCCTCTGCAAAAACATTCATTTGCCATCAGCCACATCTTGTGCTATAGAGGCCCAGGCACTGAGGCCTTTGGACTTGGAGTCGATTCACCATCTCCATGGGCATTGGCCACCAACAAGGAACCTCTGAAGCAGACCCAAATCCCTAAAAGTCCATGCTGGGATTGCTCTCCCCATAACAACCTGGAAAGAAGGAAAGCACAGGCCCACTTTGGAGTCTCTTCCTGGGGATTGTTCTTGACAGCAGCTTTGCAGGAAGGCATCAGCCTTCAGGCAGTGCCGAAGGAGATCCCCCCTTAGGTGGGAAGTGCTGCAGCGCAGGCCAGCTGTGCCACTGCCGTGCCCACTGCCTGTCCCTGCCTGCAGTCCCAGCACAGCCCCACAGCAGCACTGGCACCAAGCTACAGGAGCAGCCGGGCCTGACCCCACCAGCAGGGCTCAGCACGAGAGGGTGGCAGTGGCAAGAGAGCAGCTCTGCATGCCCCAAGCGCTGGTGCTCCCTGGCCGTGCTGCTGGCATGGGACTCTTTTCCTCTGCAGCCCTGCACACGGCACTGCCCCTGCAGAGCCAGAGCAGCTCTCAGAGGAAGGACGTCACACAAGGAAGGCAGTGCAGGCTCCTTCACTTTGTTTATGTTCACAGAGAGACGGGCTCCTCGTGTACAGAGTCGCTGAGCTATACTCCACAGGTACGTACTGTAAAAGAAATGAGATGAATCATATCATTCCAATGGGAAACTTTAGCCGTAAGAAACCAAAGAAAGTCCTGTAATAAAAACACTCATAAATACACAAACACACCCCAAAATAATTATATATATAATATTAGCTGTTCTTGTAGTTATTGACATTATTAGTCATCTGCAGAGGTAGAATGGAAATTTACTGCTTCCGAAACACATCTAGTCATCAATTTCCACAGGGCATCCTTCAGCTCCAGGTTCCTCATGCTGTAGATGAGGGGGTTCACTGCTGGAGGCAAAACCGAGTACAGAACTGCCACCACCAGGTCCAGGGATGGGGAAGAGATGGAGGGGGGCTTCAGGTAGGCAACCATGGCAGTGCTGACAAACAGGGAGACCACGGCCAGGTGAGGGAGGCACGTGGAAAAGGCATTGTGCTGGCCCTGCTCAGAGGGGATCCTCAGCACAGCCCTGAAGATCTGCACATAGGACAGCACAATAAAAACAAAACAACCAAATAATAAAGAAACACTAAACACAAGTGCCCCAACTTCCCTGAGGTAGGTGTCTGAGCAGGAGAGCTTGAGGATCTGGGGGATCTCACAGAAGAACTGGTCCACAGCATTGCCTTGGCAGAGGGGCAGGGAAAATGTCGTGGCCGTGTGCAGGACAGCATTGACAAAGCCACTGCCCCAGGCAGCTGCTGCCATCTGGGCACAAGCTCTGCTGCCCACGAGGCTCCCGTAGTGCAGGGGCTTGCAGATGGCAACGTAGCGGTCATAGGACATGACAGTGAGAAGGGAATATTCTGCTGATATAAAGAACAGAAAGAAAAAGACCTGAGCAGCACACTCTTGATAGGAGATGGCCCTGGTGTCCCAGAGGGCATTGGCCATGGCTTTGGGGAGAGTGGTGGAGATGCAGCCCAGGTCAAGGAGGGCGAGGTTGAGGAGGAAGAAGTACATGGGGGTGTGGAGGCGGTGGTGGCAGGCTACGGTGGTGAGGATGAGGCCGTTGCCCAGGAGGGCAGCCAGGTAGATGCCCAGGAAGAGCGCGAAGTGCAGGAGCTGCAGCTCCCGCGTGTCTGCGAATGGCAGCAGGAGGAACTCGCTCACAGAGCTGCTGTTGGACATTTTCTGACTTGGGACACAGTTGTCTGTTGAAGAGGAAAAGGTAGAAGAAGTTAGAACAGACTTATCTCAGGAAAACCTACTGCAAGCCTTAGAACATCCCTATCACAAGCTGTCTCTGTTCAGGAGAACCTTTCTGCAGCTTTCCTGCTTCAGCTGCAGCTGGTGCTGGCTGAGAGTGGCACTGGGAGCAGGGTCTGCTGTGGGCTCCAGAGGAGTCCTTCCTGCTGTGCAGCAGGAGGGAGGCAGGAACATGGGGGAACTCAAGTTCAGTCCATTGATCAGGTCAATGAAATTCGCAGTGCTGTTTCAAACAAAGCATCCCAATGCAGAAAAGAGCTGCAGATGCCACTGCTGAACACTCCTGTTCTCAGCTGCCTTGTGTCACCCCTCTGTGAGCTGCAGGACCGTCCTGCTCAGGTGTTTCCCTGAGAAGAAACTGGAGACAGCTGAGAGCAGAGAAGCCCCAGTCCAAGTGCAACAGGACAGAATCCTCAGCCTGTCTTGCATGAGCAGGATCTTAGGTCTTCCCACCTAAACCGGGGAGCAGAGGCCTCACTCCAGCTGCCCACAGACAGCCATCCAGCAGCACAGACGGCCTTAGAGCAGAGGTGTCTCCTCCTTAGGGCACCTGGATAACACAAGGATGCCACGAGAGAGCTGCATCCTGCTGCAGAGAAGCCTGCAGACCAGGAGGATGCCCCACAGACAGGGCTGGATATCTTAAAGCTGCGGTGTGCCAGCATCCCAGCTGCACCCTGCAGTGTCTGCAGGAGGCTTGGCCACCCCACTCTTGTCTGACCAGGGGTACCTGGCTTAGGGCACTCCGAGGGGCTTCTGCCAGACTTCCTCACCTTGCAGTGCCATCCAGTAGGACTCCCAAAGCCTACTGCGTTGCCCACTGGCCTCCCAGGAACAAGACCCAGCAGGAGACCCTTCCAGGACGTGCAGCTGCATGGCCCTGCAGCCAGAGACTTCCCTTGTCAAGGGCTGTGCAGATTTCTCCTGCAGGCAGCTCTCAGCATCCTCCCACTGCCAAGTGCCTCCAAGCCCTCTCTCCTTCTCTCCTCTCCCCATGCCAGCTGCGGTCAGAGCCCCCAGCCCTGCTGCGCTGTGCTGAGGAGCTGCTCCTGGGCAGAGCTGTCTCTCTGCACCACGGCCCTCTTGCCAGGAGCTCTCTCTGTCCCAGGAGCCCGGCCCAGCTCAGCACCAGACGCCCAGACCAAGGCATTGCAATCCCCCCTCGGGGGCTTTGGTGAGGAGCCCACGATCCTCAGGCACTGAGAGACAATTGAAGACATCTCTCAAGGAGTCCAAGTCAGAAGCAAGTTTCCTGCAGTGTCCCCCTGAGGGCCATTACTGACACAGCCTCCCTTGGAGCTCGTTAGAGCAGAGCATTGGAGGCACTGAGGACAAGGAGACAAGGGCAGTGTGAAGGTGACCCTGATGTGTAGGAAAACTGCGTGTGTTTCACCAAGCACAACGGTCAGGCCTTGACCCCAGCCCCTGGGAAGGGAGATCCTTTCCCTTCACACTCTGCTCAGGGCTCTTCCTGGGGCAGGAGGAGATGGGGATGTGCATGGGCAAGTGCAGGAGAATGGTCCGAGCCCTGCCTGGTTCATGGGTGGTGGCGAGGAGGCAACGAGGCCCTGGTGCTTTACCGATAAGCTGTCTCCTCCTAGGCCTCAGTGGCAGAGACAACAGCCAGAGCCATGGACACAAAGACCTGGGTCCTGTTGGGACTCTCAGCCTTGCCACAGCCCTTGCTCCTCTCCACACCAGACTGTCCTAGGGAATCCCAGACCTGTACCTTGTTACCTGTTCATGTAGACCACTGTGTGTGTGGTATCTCACTGAATCTGAGCTGAGTATGTTAAGTCAGATCTTTTTGATGGTCATGGTCCTCGTAAGGCAGCTCTGCAGGAAGCTGGCCTGGTTCCTGGTGAGCAGCACCACTGCTCGTATGGCATCCCTCGTGGTGCCCAGGCCCTCCTTCTCCTGGGCACTGCTCCCTCAGCAGGGTCCCAGTGTGCCCTGATGGGTGGGGTTCCTCTTCCTCTGCTGCAGGACTGGGCTCTTCTCCTTGTAAAGGTCAAGAGGTTTGTGTAGGCAAAATCCTGCAGTTTCTCAAGGTTCCCCCACGCTGATGCTCCATTCTGTCAGCTGTTCACGTCTGCAGACAGACCGTTCAACCTTCCTGTGATTGCGCTATCTCTGACAAGACAGCAGCATCAGGAGCTGCAGGGAAGTTTGGATGATACAGGAGTAACCAGCTAAATGGAATTGCAGCACAGAGTCACAGAGGGGCAGGGGATGGAAGGCTGCCACGTTCCACCTCTTCTGTGCTTCCTTCTCATGCATGCTATCAGTTTGCCTGCAGCTGTGTCCTGAATGTTATGGGGCTGTGCAGGTCAAAATTAGAAGGGCCAGAAGCAAGGTGGAGCTCAATCCGTCTATTACTATGAAAAACAACAACAACGACAACAAAAAACTGTTCATGTAAATACTTTAATAAAGGAGGATTAAGGAGAATCATCACCTTTTACCGGATGTGGGGGGAAACCTGGTGACAAGAGATGAGGTAAAGGCTGAGGCACTTAATGTCTTCTTTGCCTCAGGCTCTAACAGCAAGACCAGTTGTTCCCCTGGACATTTCTTCCTCCTCATGGCCAGTGCCAACATTGCAAGGTGCACTTAGTGGCACTTTCTCTCCTGCTCTTCTCTACTACCAAAGAAAGCTCCATCAGGGTGGAAACCACTCCTCAAGTGGGCATCCCAACCCATCAGGCTCCTTGTGGCCTGTCAGCCAAGCACACAGAAGTCACCTCACCAGCATCTCCCAAGCCCTGGGCCTGCTGCTGGCCTTGCAGCTTCTTGGCTAGACACAGCCAAGCCTTGTGCCTCGTGCTGTCCAGTGCTGGACTCAAGCAGAAGGGACAGGACAAGCCCTATGCGCGCCTTCTTTCTGTCTGGGTCCTCGTGGGGATGGAGGCAGAGGGGATCCCACAGTCAGCATGCCAAGCAGGGGCCTTCTGCTGGCCTAGCAGGGCCACTGGCACATGTCAGCCCCAAAGTGCCGATCCCAGGGAGAAGCCAAGGGTGACGTGCCACCTACAGACAGAAGGGACCTCACAGTCCCTTTCCGTGACACGTTCCTGCTGCTGCCCTATGAGCTGCAGAGACAGAAGTGACCTCACAGTCACTGCCCCAGTCACATTCCTCCTGCTGGGGCAGGACATCCTGAGGCAGGGCTGACCTCTCTCTAGCCCCCTTGGTACCTGTTTTTAATTTTCTGGCTTCGAGATTAAGCAAAGTTTTAGTGGGAGTCTTTGGTGTTGTGCTTGTGGTGTCAGGTCTCTGGTTAAGGTATGGACAAGCTCTATGGTTTAGGGTTTTGTTCAGGTCTCCCAAGAAGTCTAGGGTTAAATAGAGCATTTTAATGCTGGTGTTAAGAGAAGGGATCAGGGTGAACAAGAAAGAAAATGGATACCTTTCAGAGTGCTGGAGTAGCATTTAGGTTTAGGGATTAAAATTCCTTGTTCAAGTGAGGTAAGGGCCATATGTGACTGTTTTAAGTCAGTGTTACCACAGCATCTACATTACATGAACCCTCTTACCTCTATGAAATCATTAATTTCTGCTGGCCAAGCTCTTCTTCCCACCCCAAAATCTCACATCTCTCTTGTCCAGGCTGCTCCTGACCTCCCCATAGCTTATTGGGATCAGCTTTCGGATGACATTCTTCATCCCGGAGTATCTGTCTCACCTCTGTTGGCTACTCTAGTCTTGAGACAGAAGTGGCATTGTAGTCAGAAGGGAAAAGGGCAAAAAGGTCTTTAGGATCATCCTCCACAACATGCCCATCAGCTCTGCACCTCCACAAAACTGAGCTTCCTACCTACAAGTTATGTTTCCAGAATGGCTTCTGTGGTCCAGGGTTCCTTCTCCCAGGCCCTCACGAATGGTTTTGTTTCAGATGTGCAGGGATGGGATAAGGAAATCCAAGGCACAGATGGAACTGAGCTTGGCAAGGGATGCAAAGTGTAACAGGAAGAGATTCTACAGATACATTGCTCAGAAAAGAAAGACCAAGGAGAGTGTTCCCCCTCTGATGGATGAGAAGGGTGAACTGGTAATGACAGCCATGGAGGAGGCTGAGGGACTCAACAACGTCTTCTCCTCAGTGTTCAGTGCCAGTCAGGCTTCCCAATCTTTTAATTTCCCTGAACCCACAGATGGAGGCTGGGGGGCAAAGTCCCACCGGCTGTAAGTGAAGAGCAGGTTTGGGAACACCTGATGAAACTAAACACGTACAAGTCTATGGGGCCTGATGACTTGCATCCCAGGGTCCTGAGGGAACTGGCTGATGTAGTTGCCAAGGCTCTCTCCATCATATCTGAAGAGTCCTGGCAGTCGGGTGAAGTCCCTGGTGACTGGAAAAAGGGAAACATCACTCCCCTTTTGATGAAGGGTAGAAAGGAGGATCCAGGGAACTCCAGAACGGTGAACCTCACCTCTGTGCCTGGCAAGACCATGGAAAAGATCCTCCTGGAATCAATGTCAGGTACATGGAAGAGAAAGAGGTGATCCAAGACAGCCAGCATGGCTTCACCAAAGGGTAAATGGTGCCTGACCAATCTGGTGGCTTTCTACAATGGAGTGACCACATCAGACGACAAGGAAAGTCCGACCGATGTCATCTACTTGGACTCCTGTAAGACCTTTGACACGGTCCCACATGACATCCTGGTCTCCAAATTGGAGAGATATGCATTTGATGGGTGCACCGTTCAGTGGATAAGGTCAAAACCACAGAGTGACGATCAATGGATCTATATCCAAGTGGAGGGTCATGACAAGTGCTTTACCTCAGGGGTCTGTCCGTGGATCAGTACTGTTTAATATCTTCATCAACAACATAGACAGAGGCATTGAGTGCAGATGACACCAAGCTGAGAGGTGGAGTTGATACTATAGAAGGAAGGGATGCCATCCAAGGGGACCTGGACAGGTTTGAGAACTGGGCCTATGTTAACCTAATGATGTTCAGCAAGTCCAAGTGCAAGGTGCTGCACATGGGTCGGGGAAATCCCAGACATGGGGATAGGCTGGGAGAAGAACTCATTGAGAGCAGCCCTGCAGAGGAGGACTTGGGGGTTCTGCTGCATGAAACGCTCAACATGAGCCAGCAGTGTGCTTGGAGCCCAGAAGGCCAAGTGCATCCTGGGCTGCGTCAAGAGAGGAGTGGCCAGCAAGTAGAGGCAGGTGATTGTCCCCCTCTGCTCTGCCCTTGTGAGGCCCCACTTGGAGTCCTGCGTCCAGGTCTGGAGCCCTCAACACAAGAAGGATGTGGGCTGTTAGAGTGGTTCCAGAGGAGGGCCACGAAGATGATCAAGGGGCTGGAGCACCTCTCCTATGAAGAAAGGCTGAGAGAGCTGGGGCTGTTCAGCCTACCAGAAGAGAAGGCTCCGGGGTGATGTCATTGCAGATATTCAATACTTAAAGTGGTCTTATAAAGTGAATGGAGAAGGACTCTTTACTCAGGTAGATAATGGTAGGACAAGGGGAAGTGGTTTTAAATTAAAAGGTGAGACTCAGATTAGAGGTTAGAAGGAAATTTTTCACTCAGGATAGTGAGGCACTGGAACAGGTTTTCCACAGTGGTACTGGATGCCCCATCCCTGCAGATCTTCAAGAGCAAGTTAGATGAAGTCCTGAGCAACCACGATCTACTGGGAGGTGTCACTGCCCATGGTAGGGGGGTTGGAACTAGGTGATCTTTGAGGTGCTTTCCAGCCCAGGCCATTCTGTGATTCCATGATTCTATCACTGGTTAAAAATAATTTTAAAACTTGTTATGCAGGAGGACAAGAATAACATTATCTTTATCAACATAAAATGTTGTTAAAATATTAATAAAAGTATACTTAAGGAAATCATTCTCTCATTTTCCCAAATAACCAGGTAGTCCTGTTAGGATTATTTCTAATATTACATTTTGATAATAAGTATAATGACAAAAAGGATATGATAATAATGACAATAATGAAGTCATTATTGATGGTGAAGAAGCATGTATAGAAATATTTTCCTCACTGCATCTTTGATCTCCTGGTTCCTCATGCTGCAGATGAGGGGATTCACTGCTGGAGGCAGCACCGAGTACAGAACTGCCACCACCAGGTCCAGGGATGGGGAAGAGATGGAGGGGGGCTTCAGGTAGGCAAACAAGTCAGTGCTGACAAACAGGGAGACCACGGCCAGGTGAGGAAGGCACGTGGAAAAGGCTTTGTGCCGGCCCTGAGAAGAGGGCATCCTCAGCACGGCTCTGAGGATCTGCACATAGGACAGCACAACATAAAGAAAACAAAGAAATATTAAGGAAAGAGTAAAGACAAGTGCCCCAACTTCCCTGAGGTAGGTGTCTGAGCAAGAGAGCTTGAGGATGTGGGGGATTTCACAGAAGAACTGGTCCACAGCATTGCCTTGGCAGAGGGGCAGGGAAAATGTAGTGGCCGTGTGCAGGACAGCATTGAGAAAGCCACTGCCCCAGGCAGCTGCTGCCATCTGGACACAAGCTCTGCTGCCCAGGAGGAGGAGGGCCTGAGCACCACGAGGGATGTCATACGAGCAGTGGTGCTGCTCACCAGGAACCAGGCCAGCTTCCTGCAGAGCTGCCTTACAAGAGCATGGCCACCAAGAAAATCTGAGTTATCAGACTCAGCTCAGATCCTGTGAGATACCACATGGACAAGGGTCTAGAGCCAGCAGGAAAACATGTGCAGGTCTGGGAGTCCCTAGGACAGGCTTGTGTGGAGAGGAGCAAGGTCTGTAGCAAGGCTGAAAGTCCCAACAGGACCCAGGACTGCCACGGAGGCCTAGGAGGAGACAGCTTATCGTTCAAGCACCAGGGCCTCATTGCCTCCTTGCCCCCACCCATGAACCAGGCAGGGCTCGGACCATTCTCCTGCACTTGCCCATGCACATCCCCATCTCCTCCTGCCCCTGGAAGAGCCCTGAGCACTGTGTGAAGGGAAAGGATCTCCCTTCCAAGGGCCTGGGGTCAAGGCCTGGCCCTTGTGCTTGGTCAAACACATCCAGTTTTCCTACACATCAGGGTCACCTTCACACTGCCTTTGTCCAAATGTCCTCACTGCCTCCAATGCTCTGCTCTAACGAGCTCCAAGGGAGGCTGTGTCAGTGCTGGCCCTCAGGGGGACACTGCAGGAAACTTGCCTCTCACTTGGACTTCTGGAGAGATGTCTTCAATTGTCTCTCAGTGCCTGAGGTTTGTGGGCTCCTCCCCAAAGCCCCCCGAGGGGGGATTGCAATGCCTTGGTCTGGGCGTCTGGTGCTGAGCTGGGCCGGGCTCCTGGGACAGAGAGAGCTCCTGGCAAGAGGGCCGTGGTGCAGAGAGACAGCTCTGGCCAGGAGCAGCTCCTCTGCACAGCGCAGCAGGGCTGGGGGCTCTGACCGCAGGTGGCACGGGGAGAGGAGAGAAGGAGAGAGGGCTTGGAGGCACTTGGCAGTGGGAGGATGCTGAGAGCTGCCTACAGGAGAAATCTGCACAGCCCTTGACAAGGGAAGTCTCTGGCTGCAGGGCCACGCAGCTGCACGTCCTGGAATGGTCTCCTGCTGGGTCTTGTTTCTGGGAGGGCAGTGGGCAATGCAGTAGGCTTTGAGAGTCCTGCTGGATGGCACTGCGAGGTGAGGAAGTCTGGCAGAAGCCCCTCGGAGTGTCATAATCCAGCTGCCCCTGGTCAGCCAAGAGTGAGGTGGCCAAGCCTCCTCCAGAAATTGCAGGGGATACAGACTGGATATTGGGACACCCCAGTTTGTGAATATCCAGCTCTGTCTGTGGGGCATCATCCTGGTCTGCAGGCTTCTCTCCAGCAGGACGCAGCTCTCTCGTGGCATCCTTGTGTTATCCAGGTGCCCTAAGGAAGAGACACCTCTGTTCTAAGGCCATGCCTGTGCTGCTGGATGGCTGTCTGTGGGCAGCTGGAGTGAGGCCTCAGCAGCCCTGGCTAGGAGGAAAGAGCTGAGACCCTGCTCATGCAACACAAGGTGAGGATTCTGCCCAGCTGCACTTGGACTGGGGCTTCTCTGCTCTCAGCTGTCTCCAGTTTCTTCCCAGGGAAACACCTCAGCAGGACGGTCCTGCAGTTCACAGAGGGGTGACACAGGGCAGCTGAGAACAGGAGTGTTCAGCAGTGGCATCTGCGGCTCTGTTCTGCATTGGGGTGCATTGTTTGAAACAGCACTGCGAATTTCATTGACCTGATCACTGGACTGAACTTGAGTTCCCCCATGTTCCTGCCTCCCTCCTGCTGCACAGCAGGAAGGACTCCTCTGGAGCCCACAGCAGCCCCTGCTCCCAGTGCCACTCTCAGCCAGCACCAGCCGCAGCTCAAGCAGGAGAGCTGCAGAAAGGTTCTCCTGCAAAGAGAGACGCTCAGGCTGGGGGGTGCTCCAAAACTGGCAATAGGTTTTCCTCTTTGACGTCTGTTCTAACTTTGTTTCGCCTTATCCTCTCCAACAGACAGCTGTGTCCAATGTCAGCAAATGCCCAACAGCAGCTCTGTGAGTGAGTTCCTCCTGCTGCCATTCGCAGACACGCAGGAGCTGCAGCTCCTGCTCTTCAGGCTCTTCCTGGGCATCTACCTGGCTGCCCTCCTGGGCAACGGCCTCATCCTCACCGCCGTAGCCTGCCACCACCGCCTCCACACCCCCATGTACTTCTTCCTCCTCAACCTCGCCCTCCTCGACCTGGGCTGCATCTCCACCACTCTCCCCAAAGCCATGGCCAATGCCCTCTGGGACACCAGGGCCATCTCCTATCAAGGGTGTGCTGCACAGGTCTTCTTTTCTGTCTTCTTGGTTGGAGCAGAGTTTTCCCTTCTCACCGTCATGGCCTACGACCGCTACGTTGCCATCTGCAAGCCCCTGCACTACGGGAGCCTCGTGGGCAGCAGAGCTTGTGCCCAGATGGCAGCAGCTGCCTGGGGCAGTGGCTTTCTCAATGCTGTCCTGCACACGGCCACTACATTTTCCCTGCCCCTGTGCCAAGGCAATGCTGTGGACCAGTTCTTCTGTGAGATCCCCCAGATCCTCAAGCTCTCCTGCTCAGATGCCTACCTAAGGGAAGCTGTGGCACTTGTGTGTAGTGTTTCTTTAGCCTTTGGCTGTTTTGTTTTCATTGTTTTCTCCTATATTCAGATCTTCAGGGCAGTGCTGAGGATGCCCTCTTCTCAGGGCCGGCACAAAGCCTTTTCCACGTGCCTCCCTCACCTGGCCGTGGTCTCCCTGTTTCTCAGCACTGCCATGGTTGCCTACCTGAAGCCCCCCTCCATCTCCTCCCCATCTTTGGATCTTATTGTGGCAGTTCTCTACTCAGTTGTTCCTTCATCAGTGAACCCCCTCATCTACAGCATGAGGAACCAGGAGCTCAGGGATGCAGTAAGGAAACTCTATGGATACATGCTTCTTCGGAATCAATAATGACTTTGATTTTCCTGATTATTTCAGACAGTGTGAGGAGAATTTTTTGTTATTATATTTCTTTATAAATATTTTCTCCAAGTTGTTTTTACTTAAATAATGTTAACCTCAACCTGTAACGTTACATTTTTTTGATTTACAGTGACCCAATCATCAAATCTACCTAAAGAAGCAGGCTTACCATGCAGATAAACACAATAAAACAACCATGCGAACTACATTGGTCTCAGCTGCTGTCTCCTCCTATCTCCTCTGGAGCTGGGGGAGCAGCCCCAGCACGCAGGAGGGGCTCAGGGCCCCTGCTGCTTCCCTGGAGCCATGGCCATGGCCAGCAGCAGGACGTGGCCTTTTCACTGCTGCTCTCTTTTTGGTTCCTCATTGTTTTCTTGTGCTCTTGTATCTGTGTTAGTCATGAGGTCTCATGTACCTTGGGGACAGTCCTGTTGTCTCTGCAGTGACATCCCTGTGGCTGCAGGCAGCAGCAGGCACTGTGCAGCCCTGGGTCACAGCTGGCCACCCTGCTAGCACCACAGTAACAAGAGGGGCTGCTCAGGGCAAAGCCAGAAGCCTGGGCACCTCTTCCAAATGTGCTATCAGGAATAGAGCCAAGGGGTTGGGACTGCTCCCCCTGCAGTGGGGCTGATGGCAGATTCCAGCCTGGAGAGGAATCTGGAGCTGGCAGGAGATGTCAGGGGATCTGCAGGGACAATGTGCTCAGTGGGCAGTGATTAGGAGCTCTTAAAATGAGTGACCATCCAAGGAAGAGTCTTTTAGGGGGAAAAGCGAATCTGAGGTGTCCAGGGGCTAAGGAGGGCTCTGCAACGCCAGGGAAGGCCGTGAAGAGCCAGCAGGTGAAGGCCCATAAGACTGCAGAGTAATTGTGGAGACCTTTTTTAAAGCCTTGATGAAGATGCAATACTTCATCATCTCTGCAGCCTGCCCCCGAGAAATTTCTACCCTCCCTTGGAAAGATGACCCCATTATTCATTGCTGAGCACCACGTTACTGAGTTCCGCCTGGAAGGCAGGGCTAGGCAGTGGGAATAGCCAGGAGGACTATGAAAAACATGGAAATTCAGGGCTTTAGCAGATCCTTAAAGTCCTGCCTGCGTCCCCAAATGGAAAGCAATGTATGTCTGTGGGTGGAGGAGGAGGAGGAGAGTCCCAGGACAGGGGCAGGGCTGAAGGGCCCTGTGCGAAGCTGGGCTGATGGAGAAGTGTCCACCTTGCGTGTGTGCCTCAGCCTGGGAGAAGGGGCCTGCCCACGGTGCGGGATGGCTGGGCTGTGCTCAGCCATGCCCCAGGAGCTGACCTTGCTCTCTTCCTCCCCGCCACTCCCCACACGGGGCAGGCCCTCAGGAAACACCCCTGAGCCTGGAGATGCACCAACCTGCTGCGGCAAGGTGCCACTACTGCAGGGGAAGAGGGGAGGGTTGGAGAGACACGTGGGGCCTGCGGGCAAGAGTGGTGTGGCCTGGGGAAGTGAGGGCTTGGGAAAAGTTACCCTGGATCCATAGGAGCCATTCTGGAAAGAAAACTTGTGGGCAGGAACAGCACATTTCTGGAGGTGCAGAGCTGCTGGGCACATTGTGCAGGGTGCTCTGATGGACTTTTGTGTCCTTTTCCATCGTGTCTTAAGTGCCACTTTTCTCAGAAATAGAGTAGCCAACAGAGGTGTGATGGATACGCTGAGATCATGAAAGCCATCATCAACATGCCCCTAAGAAGATGACTGATATGGGCAGGTCAGGAGAAACCCAGGACAGGAGAAATGTGAGATTTGGAGGAGGGAATAGGGGCTTGGCCAGCAGAAATTAAGGATTTTGTAGAGGTAAGAAGGTTCAGGTTTTTGCTGATGCTGTTGTAACTGTGACTTAAAATAGTCACATGAGGCCCTTCACCGGCTTCAACCAGTAAACTTAATCCCTAAATTTAAATGCTACTCCACACCCTGACAGGAATCCACTGCTCTTATGCCTGAGCTCAAAGTCTGTACTGAAGCCAAAACTATGCCCATAGCCTCTTTCCCTTACCATTACTCTCTTGCTTACCTTGATCCCTACCCTTAACACTAGATTTAAATGCTCTATTTAAGCCTAGACTTCTTGGAAGAACTAAACAAACCCCTAAATCACAAGGCTTGTCCATACCCTAACCACACACCTGACACACCAAGCAGAACACCAAACCCTCCCACTTAATCTTTGTTTAAACTCTAACCCAGAAATATGAGACCTAGTCCCTAATCCCATTCATGAAAATCTAACACATAAAGCCCCTGTACCTGTGCATTAACAAGCTCGCCTTCAGCCCCTCTCCTAACCCTTAACTTAAAGTGCTTGGCCCCTTGGGGGAAGGCAGGAATTGTGAGACTTCTCTGCAGTCACCTGGCATTCACAGATGAATGTGAGGGGCCATGGGTCTGATCAGCTTGCGGGCCACAAGGAGGAGATGGGTGGGAATGCTCTGATGAGCTCAGCTCTGCCTCAGGATCTCCTGCCCCAGCAGGAGGAATGTGACTGGGGCAGTGACTGTGAGGTCACTTCTGTCTCTGCAGCTCATAGGGCAGCAGCAGGAACGTGTCACGGAAAGGGACTGTGAGGTCCCTTCTGTCTGTAGGTGGCACGTCACCCTTGGCTTCTCCCTGGGATCGGCACTTTGGGGCTGACATGTGCCAGTGGCCCTGCTAGGCCAGCAGAAGGCCCCTGCTTGGCATGCTGACTGTGGGATCCCCTCTGCCTCCATCCCCACGAGGACCCAGACAGAAAGAAGGCGCGCACAGGGCTTGTCCTGTCCCTTCTGCTTGAGTCCAGCACTGGACAGCACGAGGCACAAGGCTTGGCTGTGTCTAGCCAAGAAGCTGCAAGGCCAGCAGCAGGCCCAGGGCTTGGGAGATGCTGGTGAGGTGACTTGTGTCTGCTTGGCTGACAGGCCGCAAGGAGCCTGATGGGTTGGGATGCCTACTTCAGGAGTGGTTTCCACCCTAATGGAGCTTTCTTTGGTAGTAGGAAAGAGCAGGAGAGAAAAAACTGTCACAAAGTGCACCTTGGAAGGTTGGCACTGGCCACAAGGAGGAAGAAATGTCCCTCAAAGGGTAGTGCTGTGGTGACAGAGGTCACTCAAAGATCAGACCCTAGCTTTGTGTTTCAAGGAACGGCTGGTGAGGGTTGATGAGACACTGGTGAAATGATGGAAATGCCGGGATGAGAGCAAGGTGGTGGACAGAGATGGGTGTCTGCAGACTTCAAGGAAATAGGGCAAAGAGTGGGACAGCATAGGAGAGCTTGCAGAGGAGAAGGCAGAGGGTGCTGGCAAGAAGGGAAGGCCCCAACAGCTCTGTCGTTTTTCTCCCTTTGGCTAGAGCTTCTGAGGAGACGAGATATAGTCATTGCAATGGGGCCTCACTGCTTCCTTGATACCCTGTGCAGGGGTGGGGAGATTTCATAATGAAGTTCTCGTGGCATCACACTGCCCACCACATCCTACAGACCCCAAGAAGAGCCCTGAGCCACACGTGGGGGTGCAGGATCTCCCCTCCCAGTGGCTGGGGTCAGGCCTTGGCCCTTCTGCTTCACCAAAACCAGCCAAGACTTTTCTCAGCACAGCGCTTTGCCTGTCTGCAATCATGGCCTCCAATTATCTGCCCTAACAAGTCCCTGGGGAGGCTTTCTTAGTAAAAGCCCTCAGTGGGGCCCATTAATACTCCAAGTCACTTCTACTTTTCCTTCTGACTTTACCTTCTCAAGTGGTTACATCATTCTCCTCTCAGTACCTGAGCTTCATAGACTGAGCACCAAAATACACCATGGAACTCATTAAAATGCAGAATGTCCTAAACAGCCACATCTCTCCCATAATTTTCTTCAAGTCTTCAAGACTTGTGCAGCTAATTGGAGAGCTTTCATGGTGTAGTTGAGGAGGAAGATTTCAAGAAGCACCTGAAAAATATCTTTTCTCTTCTTAAAGGATGCGTTTAGTTGAATTTCAGTTTGGAGCATTATTCTCTAATTGACATTGATCCAGGGCATCTCCTTTGGAGATCTGCATAGGGAGGAAAAGCAGCCTCTTGAGGTCTGACACTGCATGGAGAACCTTCCTCCTCACAACCCCAGCCCTGACATTTCTCTCTTTGGCTCTTGCATCACTTTTCCTTCCACCAGACTTCGGCACAGAAGTCTGCAGCTGGATGTTACAGCTCCTTTGCACCAGCTCCCTCCTGCTTTCCTTAGAGACCTGCATGCACACAGGCGCAGAAGGGTTTCTCCTTATTTCAAACCAAACAACAGGAAAACATGCAGCAATTTTCCAAAAGCAAAGCAAGCTCCTCATCCTGTATGCCTCCTGTGAGGTTTCTGTTCCCAAAAGGATGACTGGACAAGAAGTCTTTGATACTGATAGACCGGAAATGATAAGTGTTAAGATTAGAATTAATCCATATGATATTAATTCAATGATAAATGAGGATGAGCTTTCTAAGGACACAGACTGCAGATAGATGGGCAAGCTTCAACTCCCTGAAGCTCAAAGCAGTAACCGGGTTGGTGAGGGCGGTCGGAGTGATCCAGGAGGAAGGGGAGGGCAAGCCAGGAGAACCATGGGAAGTGCATAGGTGCAGGCAGGCAGCTGGGAAGGGGACATTCAACATGGACTGTTTAATCAAGGCGGGTGGATGTACCTGGAAGATGAGGGAGCACACCATGATAGACAAAGCGATGACAATGCAAGTACAGGTGAACACCAGTATTTCTTTTTCTGTGATGAAAATACATCCTGAAAATGCCTATTTCTTCATGAGAGAAACTACACTGTGTGACATTTTACGGAAGGGATTGAATCATTTGAGGTAATGAGTAGTTGCTTTATGACTTAAGTACTGGAGAAAATACTGGGTACTGAGACAGAGCTTTGCTGTCTGACCATAAGCAACCAGTGCCAAGGTCTTCAGAGTAGTTTACTCACATTTGAAATATTTCCTTGAAATCACATTTCCTGGTTCTGCTTTCAATGAAATCATTAGGCCTCCAGAGGCTCTGGTGCATTTAGAGGAATTCCCTGGAACGGAAGCTGTCAGAAAAGACCTGCAGGAGACCAGAGCCCGTTGGTGGATAAGGTGGAGACAGGTGATGTTTCCCGGGCACCTCCACTGCCAGCAGTGCTCTTTCTCCTTGAAACTGCAGCCCAGCACAGCACAGGAAACCCCTTCAAGGCAAATTCCTTCTTCAGCCATTTCTTGGGATAGACCTAAATTTGAAATGGCCATTGGGATCCCAAGATACTCTCCCTTCTTCCTAGGAGACACCTAAACATCCATTTACCATCGTGGGTCATCTGTGGAAAACTCAGGCTGAAAGACTCAAGAGCAGGACACTTCAAATGGCTGAACCAGAACCCATCAGCTTGCCGCGCTTTGGGGAAATATCCCCTTCCAACTAGGGATGTGAAAGTGAAAAGTGTGAAATGACCCATCAGGTCAATGCGCAGAGTAAGGGAAAGTCACACATATTGTGCTGGAGTGTCAGAAGGCAAAAAGCACTGCATTGTGCCTCAGAGTAATCAAGGAGACCTAATCCAGTTCATCCGTGAGATAAAGCAGAGTGAAGGACGTTGAGTTGTGTCCTAACATGACGAAGGATGTACATCACTGGTGAAGGAGCTATCTTTTTGTGCCATCACCAATGCAAATTACACAAGAACTACATCAAATAAAGGTAACCTGTCCCAGCCTGGCCCTGTCACACCATGGGGCAGCAGAGGGACCTTTTTCAGTTTCAGCCTCTTCTTCAGAGAGGCTTTGCCCTCTCCCTGCACACCACGGGGCACAGCCTGGCCCTGGACGCTCCGTGAGCTCCGTGCAGGTCGTGGCATGCTGCGGTGAGGGGACGAATGCCCTGGGCCCCCTTCCTGCTCTGCCCAGGCCAGCAAGGGCCCCGAGCGGCCTCCTGTCCCCTGCCCCTGCAGCTCTGGGCTCCCTTCCCCAGCCCTGGCTCTGCAGCACCAAGCCCTGCTGGGAGCCCTCCCCTGAATGCTGCCACTGCTCCCTGACGCTGCTGGTGCCCTCTGCCGGGCACTGCCCAGACCAGACCAGCCCCTGCCCACCTCTCCCCACCTCCCAGACCTCTCCCCAGCCCAGCAGCCCAGGCGGGCCTGGCCCCAGGGCAGTGCCCACCGCAGGCTGCTGCAGGGCTCTGGGCACGGCCACCACAGCCCCAGCCCCTCGCAAGGCACCGCAGCTTCTGGGACAAAGGCGGCTCTGGGCGTCCCCAGCAGCCCCCGGGCTGGGGCCAGCCACGGCTCAGGAGATGGAGGGCCGTGAAGCTGCAGGAGCCCTGGTCTCCTGCCTGGGAGATCCCCAGCACAGAGTGCCTGTGCCCCGCAGGGCCAGCCCCGCTCCCCAGACCAGCAGAAGAGGTCTAGCCCAGGCACAGAACAGCTCAAGATTCCGGTCCGTGAAGCTCCACATTGCCCCACTGAGCAGTGATGGGCAGCCCCAAGGGCCGCCAGGGCTGTTCCTAAACGTGACAGCTGGGCTTTTGGCCCTGAGCCCCTTCTCCGTTCAGAGAATGAGATGGGATCTGAGATCTGTGAATATCTCATGGCTTCGTTATTGTCTTAATCTACACACGAAGTTTGGTTCTTAAAGTACAGGAGATGACTGGGTAAAAATAAAAATTAACAGGTAGAAGGATGAGAAGAAATTTCCTTAAATTAAAATAATATTATCAAACATTTTAAAAAATAAGACAACAATTTCAGAAAACATTTTGTGAGAAATTCTCTCAGTACTGTTAGGATGGTAAGGATATTACTGACACTTCAGAAGTATCTATGAAAGCAATTTCCTTAGTGCATTTCTCAGTTCCTGGTTCCTCATGCTGTAGATGAGGGGGTTCACTGCTGGAGGCAGCACCGAGTACAAAAATGCAAATACCAGGTCCTGGGATGGGGAGGAGATGGAGGGGGGCTTCAGGTAGGCAAACATGCCAGTGCTGACAAACAGGGAGACCACGGCCAGGTGCGGGAGGCACATGGAAAAGGCTTTGTGCCGGCCCTGCTCAGAGGGCATCCTCAGCACCGCCCTGTAAA
Organism: Cygnus olor; assembly: GCF_009769625.2. NCBI lineage: Eukaryota > Metazoa > Chordata > Aves > Anseriformes > Anatidae > Cygnus > Cygnus olor. The sequence goes on from NW_024429178.1 coordinate 237,813, forward strand.
TCTGCACGTAGGACACCACAATGTAAAGAAAACAAAGAAATATTAAGGAAAGAGTAAAGACAAGTGCCCCAACTTCCCTGAGGTAGGTGTCTGAGCAGGAGAGCTTGAGGATGTGGGGGATCTCACAGAAGAACTGGTCCACAGCATTGCCTTGGCAGAGGGGCAGGGAAAATGTAGTGGCCGTGTGCAGGACAGCATTGAGAAAGCCACTGCCCCAGGCAGCTGCTGCCATCTGGGCACAAGCTCTGCTGCCCACGAGGCTCCCGTAGTGCAGGGGCTTGCAGATGGCAACGTAGCGGTCGTAGGACATGACAGTGAGAAGGGAAAACTCTGCTCCAACCAAGAAGACAGAAAAGAAGACCTGTGCAGCACACCCTTGATAGGAGATGGCCCTGGTGTCCCAGAGGGCATTGGCCATGGCTTTGGGCAGAGTGGTGGAGATGGATCCCAGGTCAAGGAGGGCGAGGTTGAGGAGGAAGAAGTACATGGGGGTGTGGAGGCGGTGGTGGCAGGCTACGGCGGTGAGGATGAGGCCGTTGCCCAGGAGGGCAGCCAGGTAGATGCCCAGGAAGAGCCCGAAGTGCAGGAGCTGCAGCTCCCGCGTGTCTGCGAATGCCAGCAGGAGGAACTCGCTCACAGAGCTGCTGTTGGGCATTTGCTGCCCTTCATCAAGGGCACTATAAAGAAGAAAAATACAGACTGTTAGGGGAAATTTCCCTGTGAAATACTCATTTCTTTTCTCATTAAAGCCTTCACAATGTCTTTCTTTCATTGTTACCTTTGTGTCTCTCCCTGGTTGTAGCTCTGCTTTATGCTTGCTGAGTGTCCTGTACTCAGCAGCCACCTCTGCCCATCAGTCCCCAACGGGCCACCTCTGCTCCACTGCAGTGGTAAATGTTGTTGTTGTGGTGGCAAACCTCAGCCAGACGTCACGTCCAGGAGGGCTGCTCTGTCCATCCCCTGGTGCGCAGCTGCTGGCTGCTTGCAGCACTCAGGTGTGGGATGGCTGCACTCAGAGGTTGTGCTAAAAAATTACATCTCCTTGTCTGCAGGTCCTAAAGAACAGCACAGAAAAACCCTGGTGCCATCTGTAAGTAGAGAGAAGGGAGGGGATATTCTGAGGTTCGTCACTAACCTGCTCAGGTCTCAGTTCAATGCAGTAGAAGCTCAGTCACCTGTGCAAATCCAACCACTCAGTTAACACAGAGCCTGCCCCAGAATCAGAGCAGGAAAAGCAGGCCGAGACTGCAGAAAGTGCCTTGTCTTTGCAGGCAGCCCCTGCCCTCCCCTTCCTCTGACCAAGGCTGCCCTGCAGCACCTTCTCCTCTGCACTTCTCAAGCCACGAGAGACATCCTGGCAGCTCCTGGCCAGGCAGAGATGTCCCGGACCCAGGAGCCCCTTCCAGGAACCTCCCCTGCACTGTCCTGCAGCCAGAGACTTACCGTGTGCAGGGCTGTGAAGGTTTCTCATGCACTGAGCTCTCGTCTGCCCGCACCCTCCAGGCTGCCTGGAATCCTTTTCTGCCTGGGTGCGTGCGGTCAGAGCCCCCAGCCCTGCTGCGCTGTGCAGAGGAGCTGCTCCTGGGCAGAGCTGTCTCTCTGCACCACGGCCCTCTTGCCAGGAGCTCTCTCTGTCCCAGGAGCCCTGCCCAGCTCAGCACCAGACGCCCAGACCAAGGCATTGCAGTCCCCCCTCGGGGGGCTTTGGGGAGGAGCCCACGAACCTCAGGCACTGAGAGACAATTGAAGACATCTCTCCAGAAGTCCAAGTCAGAGGCAAGTTTCCTGCAGTGTCCCCCTGAGGGCCATCACTGACACAGCCTCCCTTGGAGCTCGTTAGAGCAGAGCATTGGAGGCAGTGAGGACAAGGAGACAAAGGCAGTGTGAAGGTGACCCTGATGTGTAGGAAAACTGGATGTGTTTCACTAAGCACAAGGGCGCAGAAAGTAGTGAATGATTTCAAATTTGAAAAGACAGAAAAGGTAGGTAAAATAGTAATAATAATAATAACAAGAATAATAAGAATATGTACAAAGCAAGTGATGCACCACCCAATCACTGAGAAGCCCCTCACCAATGCTTAACCTGTCCCCAGGCATTGGTCCCCCTGACCCTGGCCAGCCTGCATCAGGATCTCTTGTGCACATCCCTTGACCTTCATTTCTTTTACTGCAAAATCAGCTTTCGGATGAATTTGGAGTATTTTCTCCCCTTTCTCAAACACTTCCTCTGCTCTGTCACCCCACACAACGATGCCATCGATGTAGTGCAGGTGTTCAGGAGCTTCCTCCTCTTCCAGGGCAGTCTGGATCAGCCCATGGCAAGTGGTAGGGCTGAGTTTCCTGCCCTGGGGCAGTCGATTCCAGGTTGAAAGCAAGCTGTGGCCTTCAATCTGCTGGCAAACGGATGGAGAAAAATGCATTAGCGATATCAGTTGTGGCAAAACGCTTGGGTGCCTTTGATTCCAGTTTCTATGGAAGCTCTACCGTATCGGGCATGGCAGCACTCAGCACTGCATGACTTCATTCAGGCCATGACAATCCTCTGTCAGCGGACTCAGTTGGTGCTATACTGACTCAGGTGCACGGCTGTGGCGGTGATTGGCACCAGCTGTCCTTCAGCCCTCATCAACCCCACAACAGAAGGGTCCTGTGAGAGACCAAGGCAAGGTAGACAAGAGCATCATGTCCTCCGTCTCCAAGGCAGCTGTGCCAAAAGCCCACCGATACCCTTTTGGGTCCTTGAAATATCTATCCTCTCCTGAAGCAGCCTCTTCCAAGGATGCACAGAGTCCTAACTCCAGGGAGGGGCCCCGTTTCTCCCAGCACCAGAGCAGCATGGGGATAGGGATCGCGTGATTACTGATGCTCTTAGGACCTCTTCCTCTTCGTCCTCCTACTCACATGCTGGGCCAGCTTTTCTGAAGCCTGCCTCATCTTCTTTCTCCTCCTTTCTTGTCTGGGTAGGAGTTTCTTTCCTTTTTTTTTTAAAAAAAAAAAAAAAAAAAAAAAAAACTCACTTTCATATCCACTCTTTTTTCTTCCATATAGGAGTAACTGATACAGACAAATATTGGTGTTCTGGCCCAGACACAGGGCCCATAAAAGGAGCTGGAGTCGCTGCAGGGCATTTTGCAGATGCTGTAGTGGCTGCAGGGTGTGTCAGAGAGGGTTGGAGTGGCTGCAGGGCTTGTCACAGAGGTTGGAGTGGCATTGATTGTGGCTCTGTAAGCATAGGCCAAGAGCCAGCACACTGCAGTGGTATGTGTCTCTTCGGAAATGCCAGGGTGATAACACCACTTTTTCAAGCATTTCACAGTTTTTTAGGATTCTGCACTTGTTCTGGGGTGAAGTTCCAAAGCACTGGAGGTGCCCCCTGCTCTAGGTGCCTGCACAGATCCTCCCACACTCCCTGCCACTCCTCACTCTCCTGTCTGGACAGATCTCTGGATGGCATGCTTAAGTAGTTGTCTAAACTTACACAAAACCTGAATCACATTCAGGAGACCTAAAAATAGGAACATGCTGGTTTGACCGTGCCAAGGATATTCAAAGCTTTGAAGAGCTATTGTAATTAGCCTGGAGGAGAACGGGGAGGTGAAGGAGAAAGGGAGAGTGAAGCAGTGGCGAAAGGCCTCCCGCACTGTCCATACCAGTTCCACCCCCCCCACCTCCTGCCCCACCCCGCATAGATTTAGTCCCTGAGGAGAAAAGGCAAAAAGTGTAAAAGAGTGTAATTATTAAGAGTTTCTAAGAGATGAAGAGATGGTTCCGGAGGTACAGAGGTGGCAATAGTTTTATCCTATCAGAAGTCAGTGTTATCCAATACAGCAAAAGATTAACCTTAAACCTGCCCCCAGAATTGATGAACAGCATGACATGGAAGACAGACAGTTAGCAATGTGCTATACAACACAATTCCGAAAACAAGCACAACAGACCCCAGATCAAAAAGATCGACATTGTGATCAGCAACCGTTAAACTGATCTAATGCTTAGAACAACTTACTTTTAAAATGCTCTGGTCAGATCTGTCATCTCAACCTTTGTGCTCCACGCTAGGCACCAAGAAGACTTGCTGTGGTTTGACCCGGCAGGCAGCTCAGCACTACAAAGCTATTCATCCAGTGGGATGGAGGAGAGAACTGGGAGGAAAAAAAAAAAATAAAAATAAAAGTTTATGGGTTGATATAAAAGCAGATTCATAAGACACAAAGGAAATAATAATAAGAATAATAACAACAACAACAACATAATAATAGAATATATTTTTATTATTATTATTATAGACACAAATAGACTAAGGAGATGACCTTTCTTTCTGCATATCAAAAGACAGAAAAGACAGGTGGTGGTGATTAATTGGAAAGTGTTGGACCTGAGCATGACAGACACGGTATGGAATAAGCAGTGAATACTGTCCTAGTTTTGGCTGCGATAGAGTAAATTTCTCTTCGTAGTAGCTGGTATGGTGCTGTGTTTCATATTTACAGAATTACAGAACAGTTTGGGTATGAAAGGACCTTAAAGATCACAGAATTCCAACTCCCCTGCCCTGGGCAGGGACACCTTCCACTAGACCAGGTTGCTCAAAGCCCCATCCAACCTGGCCTTGAACACCTCCAGAGATGGGGCATCCACAACTTCTCTGGGCAGCCTGTTCCTCACCACCCTCTGAGGAAAGGACTTCTTTCTAATGTCTAATCTGAATCTACCCTCTCTCAGTTTAAACCATTACCCCTAGTCCTATCACTGCTCTCTTTGATGAAGAGTCCCTCCCCAGCTTTTCTGTAGGCCCCTTTAGGTACTGGAAGGCCGCTGTAAGGTCTCCCCAGAGCCTTCTCTTCTCCAGGCTGCTCAACCCCAACTCCCTCAGCCTGTCTTCAGAGGAGAGGTGCTCCAGCCCCTTGATCATCCTCGTGGCCCTCCTTTGGACTCGTTCTAATAGATCCATGTCCTTCTTGTGCTGGGGGCCCCAGAGCTGAACGCAGTACTCAAGGTGTGGCCTCACCAGGGCCGAGTACAGAGGGACAATCACTTCCCTACTCCTGCTGACCACAGTATTCCTGGTACAAGCCAGGATGCTGTTGGCCTTCTTGGCCACCTGAGCACACTGCTGGCTCATGTTCAGCCGCCTATCCACCAATATCCCCAGATCCTTTTCCCCTGGGCAGCTGTCCAGACACCCTTCCCCCAGCATTATGTTGGGCTGTTGTGCCCCAAGTGCAGGACCCAGCACTTGGCCTTGTTGAACTTCATACAGTTGACCTCAGCCCATGGGTGCAGCCTATCCAGATCCCTCTGCAGAGCCCTCCTACCCTTGAGTTGATCTACACTTGCATCTAACTTGGTGTCGTCTGTGAACTTACTGAGGGTGCACTTGATCCCTTCATCCAGATCACTGATGAAATTACTGAAAAAGAAGATACAGCCAATTTTTAATCCAATAAAGCACACATCCATCCTAGCCTTGAGCAGCCAGTTTCCCCAGGAGAATGCTTGGGGAAACAGTTTCAAAAGCCTTACTAAGGTCTAGGTAGACCACATCCACGGCCTTTCTTTTCTCCACTGAGCACATCACCTTGTCTTAGAAGGAGATCAGATTTGCCAAGCAGGACCTGGCTTTGATAAACTCATGTTGACTGGACCTGGTCACCTGGTGGTCCTGTAAGTGTTACGTGATGGTACTCAAGATAATCTGCTCCATGAGCTTCCCCAGCACCGAGGTCAGACTGACAGGCCTGTAGTTACCCAGATGCTCCTTCTGCCCCTTCTTGTAGATGGCCGTCACATTTGCTAGTCGCCAGTCAACTGGGACCTTGCCTGATAGGCAGGACTGCTGATAAACGATGGAAAGTGGCCTGGTGAGCACTTCTGCCAGCTCCCTCAGTACCAACACGTGGATCCCATCTGGCCCCATAGACTTGCATACATCTAAGTGGAGTAGCAGGTCTCAAAAGTTTTCCTCATGGATTATGAGGGCTTCATGCCACTCGCTGTCCCTATCTACCAGTTCAGGAGTCTGAGTACCAGGGGAACAACTGTTCTTGCTGCTGGAGGCTGAGGCAAAGGAAGCAATAAAAACCTCAGCATTTTCCTCATCGCCTTTACCTATATTTCCCCCCACAACCAATACAGGATGAAGACTCTCATTACTCCTCCTTTTTTTTTTTTTTTTTTAATTTTATGAATTTAAAAAAAAAATGATTATTTTTTTATTTATCCTTAATAGATAGGTTGGGCTCGAGTTGGTCTTTCGACCTTCTAATTTTGTCCTTGCACAGCTTCACAACATTATAGAATGCGGTTCCAAGCAAAATGACAGCATGCAAGAGAAGGAAGCAGAGAAAAGGTAGAATCCGGTGGAATTCAATCCCCTATAATTCCGTGATAGTATGCTGCAGTTTTATTCCACTAAATCCTGTATTGTCCAAATTGTCCTGCAATTGTTGATGCAGTTATCTTGTAATAGACAGCATAACCAGGGTGAGCCATCTGCCTGCAGATATTAACAGCTGACAGAATGGAGCAGCAGTGTGGAGGAACAATGAAAAAATGAAGGATTTTGCCTACAGAAACCTCTTGACATTTACGAGGAGAAGAGCACAGTCCTGCAGCAGAGGAAGAGGAACCCCACACATCAGGGCAGACTGGGACCCTACTGAGTGAGCAGTGCCCACGAGGAGGAGGGCCTGGGCGCACCACGAGGGATGCCATACGAGCAGTGGTGCTGCTCACCAGGAACCAGGTCAGCTTCCTACAGAGCTGCCTTACAAGGAGCATGGCCACCAAGAAGATCTGCATTATCAGACTCAGCTCAGATCTGGTGTGACAACACACAGACAAGGGTCTAGAGCCAGCAGGAAAAGAGCTACAGGTCTGGGAGTCCCTAGGACAGTCTGGTGTGGAGAGCAGCAAGGGCTGTGGCAAGACTGAGAGTCCCTACAGGACCCAGGTCTTTGTGTCCATGGCTCTGGCTGTTGTCTCTGCCACTGAGGCCTAGGAGAAGAAAGCTTATTGTTCAAGCACCAGGGCCTCATTGCCTCCTCGCCACCACCCATGAACCAGGCAGGGCTCGGACCCTTCTCCTGCACTTGGCCATGCACATCCCCATCTCCTCCTGCCCCTGGAAGAGCCCTGAGCACTGTGTGAAGGGAAAGGATCTCCCTTCCCAGGGGCTGGGGTCAAGACTTTACCCTTGTGCTTGGTGAAACACATCCAGTTTTCCTACACATCAGGGTCACCTTCACATTGCCTTTGTCTCCTTGTCCTCAGTGCCTCCAATGCTCTGCTCTAACGAGCTCCAAGGGAGGCTGTGTCAGTGCTGGCCCTCAGGGGGACACTGCAGGAAACTTGCCTCTGACTTGGACTTCTGGAGAGATGTCTTCAATTATCTCTCAGTGCCTGAGGTTCCTGGGCTCCTCCCCAAAGCCCCCCGAGGGGGGATTGCAATGCCTTGGTCTGGGCGTCTGGTGCTGAGCTGGGCCGGGCTCCTGGGACAGAGAGAGCTCCTGGCAAGAGGGCCGTGGTGCAGAGAGACAGCTCTGGCCAGGAGCAGCTCCTCTGCACAGCGCAGCAGGGCTGGGGGCTCTGACCGCAGCTGGCACGGGGAGAGGAGACAAGGAGAGAGGGCTTGGAGGCAGTGAGGAGCCAACAACAGAGGGCAGCGTGTGGCAGGACAGATCTGCGGGCTGTTGGCACTGTGAGGCTCTGGCATCAGGGCCATGCAGGTGGTGTTGCCAGAGGGGTCTTCTACAGCTGGCACATCTGATGCCTGACAGCATCTCTCGGGATAGTTGTCTCTCTGTTTCTCCAGAAATGAGTAGAGAATGCTTTAGAGAATGGCATTTACGATTGGACATTTAAGGAGGAAGGCTAAGACAGCGGTTACCTGAAGGGTAAGGTTTTTTCTGTAGTCTGTGCTTTCAGGTTACTGCAGTGGAGTTGAGGCAGGTTTCGTGGTAATTTGTTTTGTCAGGATTGTACAGGGGACTGAAACTCCTAGAGCATTGCACTGAGATTTCAGTATGGAAGCGATGAAGTTCATAAAGTCCCTTCAGTCACCTCAGCTTAAAGACTGTACCAACACCATATTTGTGCTCCCGTCAGGTTTTAACTGATCTGACACTGATCTGCCTCCAGGCAGGGACATGGGCAGGCGGTGAGAGGGAGATGCTGCCAGAAATGCTGTGCGAGGGAGGGCTCAGGCACCTCCCTGCTAGCCCCTGCAGGGCAGGCACCTTCCCTGAGACACCCCCTGCTCTCCTCTCCCACCAGCACAGCCTCTGCCCTCAAGCCCCCGCTGTCCCCAGCAGGAGCTGCCTCCTCTGCAGGCAGAGCTGCAGCACAGGAGGGTCTGCTGAGTGTCCGTCTGTCCCTCCCTGGCCTTGCCTCCCCTGGCAGCAGCACGCTGCCATTCCTCCTGGCTTCTGCACCTGGCCGTGCTGCTGCTGGTCTTGTTCCCAGGCTGCCTGGGGATGGGGGTTTCACCTGCCCGTGGAGTGAGCCCTCGGGGTGCTTGGGGGAAGGGGAGTACGGGGACAGGGTGAGGGGTCTGGAGATGGGCACTTGGAGCGTGGCTTCTTCTGCACTCAGCAGTGTCCTGATTCTTTTCAGATGAACAACTGAGTACAGCTTTCCTGCAGCTCTCATAGGACAACTGAGACCAGCACTGATGGACAGATTGCCTGTCCTCACTAAGGGACACTCTGTGCTATAGGGACAGTCCCTTTTTCTCTGAGGATCCACAAAGTTTCCCTTCGAGTGCAGGACAAATGCTGAGGATTTCTGTATTAAAAAACTCATCAGGTGTGGTGGGGTAGCAACAACACACAATCTGACCCCCATAAAAGGAAAATTAAAAAAATCCATATATATATATATATCTGCTCTGCATTTGGGTGACCTGGGAGCAACACTGGGGCAAAGTTCTTTGATATCAGGAGTGAAGTGAATCTGAGATTACCCCATGTTCCTCTTTACCTCTGTCTATAGGGCATAACTGACTCTTCCATTGCCCACAGAGGAGTCCCCTGCTCCCAGGGATACCCTCAGGCAGCATCAGGAAGAACTTATGAAAAGGACCTGCCAAATGTCTTCCTGGAAGTGGACAATGTTTTTGGCAATTTTAAGTAAGAAATGGGATGAGTTTTCTTCTGATAAGTCTGTTGTACATTATTGCTGTTCTTTCTCTTCCTTGTGCAGGACCACATCCCAAAAAAAGCAGATGTCCAATAGAAGCGCCATCAGTGAGTTCCTCCTGCTGGCATTCGCAGACACGCGGGAGCTGCAGCTCCTGCACTTCGCGCTCTTCCTGGGCATCTACCTGGCTGCCCTCCTGGGCAACGGCCTCATCCTCACCGCCGTAGCCTGCCACCACCGCCTCCACACCCCCATGTACTTCTTCCTCCTCAACCTGGCCCTCCTCGACCTGGGCTGCATCTCCACCACTCTCCCCAAAGCCATGGCCAATGCCCTCTGGGACACCAGGGCCATCTCCTATCAAGGGTGTGCTGCACAGGTCTTTCTGTTTGTATTATTGATGTCAGCAGAATATTCCCTTCTCACTGTCATGGCCTACGACCGCTACGTTGCCATCTGCAAGCCCCTGCACTACGGGAGCCTCGTGGGCAGCAGAGCTTGTGCCCAGATGGCAGCAGCTGCCTGGGGCAGTGGCTTTCTCAATGCTGTCCTGCACACGGCCACTACATTTTCCCTGCCCCTCTGCCAAGGCAATGCTGTGGACCAGTTCTTCTGTGAAATCCCCCAGATCCTCAAGCTCTCCTGCTCAGATGCCTACCTCAGGGAAGTTGGGGCACTTGTATTTAGTTTTTCTTTAGCATTTGGCTGTTTTCTTTTCCTTGTGCTTTCCGATATTCAGATCTTCAGGGCAGTGCTGAGGATGCCCTCTGAGCAGGGCCGGCACAAAGCCTTTTCCACGTGCCTCCCTCACGTTGCTGTGGTCTCCCTGTTTCTCAGCACTGCCATGGTTGCCTACCTGAAGCCCCCCTCCATCTCCTCCCCATCCCAGGACCTGGTATTTGCATTTTTGTACTCGGTGCTGCCTCCAGCAGTGAACCCCCTCATCTACAGCATGAGGAACCAGGAACTGAGAAATGCACTAAGGAAATTGCTTTCATAGATACTTCTGAAGTATCAGTAATATCCTTACCATCCTAACAGTACTGAGAGAATTTCTCACAAAATGTTTTCTGAAATTGTTGTCTTATTTTTTAAAATGTTTGATAATATTATTTTAATTTAAGGAAATTTCTTCTCATCCTTCTACCTGTTAATTTTTATTTTTACCCAGTCATCTCCTGTACTTTAAGAACCAAACTTCGTGTGTAGATTAAGACAATAACGAAGCCATGAGATATTCACAGATCTCAGATCCCATCTCATTCTCTGAACGGAGAAGGGACTCAGGGCCAAAAGCCCAGCTGTCACATTTAGGAACAGCCCTGGCAGCCCTTGGGGCTGCCCATCACTGCTCAGTGGGGCAATGTGGAGCTTCACGGACCGGAATCTGGAGCTGCTCTGTGCCTGGGCCAGGCCTCTTGTGCTGGTGCGGGGAGCGGGGCTGGCCCTGCGGGGCACAGGCACTCTGGGCTGGGGATCTCCCAGGCAGGAGACCAGGGCTCCTGCAGCTTCACGGCCCTCCATCTCCTGAGCCGTGGCTGGCCCCAGCCCGGGGGCTGCTGGGGACGCCCAGAGCCGCCTTTGTCCCAGCAGCTGCGGTGCCTTGCGAGGGGCTGGGGCTGTGGTGGCCGTTTCCAGAGCCCTGCAGCAGCCTGCGGTGGGCACTGCCCTGGGGCCAGCCCCGCCTGGGCTGCTGGGCTGGGGAGAGGTCTGGGAGGTGGGGAGAGGTGGGCAGGGGCTGGTCTGGGCAGTGCCCGGCAGAGGGCACCAGCAGCGTCAGGGAGCGGTGGCAGCATGCAGGGGAGGGCTCCCAGCAGGGCTTGGTGCTGCAGAGCCAGGGCTGGGGAAGGGAGCCCAGAGCTGCAGGGGCAGGGGACAGGAGGCCGCTGTTGGCCCTTGCTGGCCTGGGCAGAGCAGGAAGGGGCCCAGGGCATTCGTCCCCTCACCGCAGCCTGCCACGACCTGCACGGCACTCACGGAGCATCCAGGGCCAGGCTCTGCGCCGTGGTGCGCAGGGAGAGGACAAAGTCTCTCTGAAGAAGAGGCTGAAACTGAAAAAGGTCCCTCCACTGCCCCGTGGTGTGACAGGGCCAGGGTGGGACAGGTTACCTTTATTTGATGTAGTTCTTGTGTAATTTGCATTGGTGATGGCACAAAAAGATAGCTCCTTCACCAGTGATGTACATCCTTCTTCATGTTAGGACACAACTCAACGTCCTTCACTCTGCTTTATCTCACGGATGAACTGGATTAGGTCTCCTTGATTACTCTGAGGCACAATGCAGTGCTTTTTGCCTTCTGACACTCCAGCACAATATGTGTGACTTTCCCTTACTCTGCGCATTGACCTGACGGGTCATTTCACACTTTTCACTTTCACATCCCTAGTTGGAAGGGGATATTTCCCCAAAGCGCGGCAAGCTGATGGGTTCTGCCTCAGCCATTTGAAGTGTCCTGCTCTTGAGTCTTTCAGCCTGAGTTTTCCACAGATGACCCACGATGGTAAATGGATGTTTAGGTGTCTCCTAGGAAGAAGGGAGAGTGTCTTGGGATCCCAATGGCCATTTCAAATTTAGGTCTATCCCAAGAAATGGCTGAAGAAGGAATTTGCCTTGAAGGGGTTTCCTGTGCTGGGCTGGGCTGCAGTTTCAAGGAGAAAGAGCACTGCTGGCAGTGGAGGTGCCCGGGAAACATCACCTGTCTCCACCTTATCCACCAACGGGCTCTGGTCTCCTGCAGGTCTTTTCTGACAGCTTCCGTTCCAGGGAATTCCTCTAAATGCACCAGAGCCTCTGGAGGCCTAATGATTTCATTGAAAGCAGAACCAGGAAACATGATTTCAAGGAAATATTTCAAATGTGAGTAAACTACTCTGAAGACCTTGGCACTGGTTGCTTGTGGTCAGACAGCAAAGCTCTGCCTCAGTACCCAGTATTTTCTTCAGTACTTAAGTCATAAAGCAACTACTCATTACCTCAAATGATTCAATCCCTTCCGTAAAATGTCACACAGTGTAGTTTCTCTCATGAAGAAATAGGCATTTTCAGGATGTATATTCATCACAGAAAAAGACATACTGGTGTTCACCTGTACTTGCATTGTCATCGCTTTGTCTATCATGGTGTGCTCCCTCATCTTCCAGGTACATCCACCTGTCTTGATTAAACAGTCCATGCTGAATGTCCCCTTTCCAGCTGCCTGCCTGCACCCATGCACTTCCCATGGTTCTCCTGGCTTGCCCTCCCCTTCCTCCTGGATCACTCCGACCGCCCTCACCAACCCAGTTGCTGCTTTGAGCTTCAGGGAGTTGAAGCTTGCCCATCTATCTGCACTCTGTGTCCTTACAAAGCTCATCATCATTTATCATTGAATTAATATCATATGGATTAATTCTAATCTTAACACTTATCATTTCCGGTCTATCAGTATCAAAGACTTCTTGTCCAGTCATCCTTTTGGGAACAGAAACCTCACAGGAGGCATACAGGATGAGGAGCTTGCTTTGCTTTTGGAAAATTGCTGCATGTTTTCCTGTTGTTTGGTTTGAAATAAGGAGAAACCCTTCTGCGCCTGTGTGCATGCAGGTCTCTAAGGAAAGCAGGAGGGAGCTGGTGCAAAGGAGCTGTAACATCCAGCTGCAGACTTCTGTGCCGAAGTCTGGTGGAAGGAAAAGTGATGCAAGCGCCAAAGAGAGAAATATCAGGGCTGGGGTGGGGAGGAGCAAGGTTCTCCATGCAGTGTCAGACCTCAAGAGTCTGCTTTTCCTCCCTGTGCAGGTCTCCAAAGGAGACACCCTGGATCAATATCAGTTAGAGAATAATGCTCCAAACTGAAATTCAACTAAACGCATCCTTTAAGATGAGAAAAGATATTTTTCAGATGCTTCTTGAAATCTTCCTCCTTAACTACACCATGAAAGCTCTCCAATTAGCTGAACAAGTCTTGAAGACATGAAGAAAATTATGGGAGAGATATGGCTGCTTAGGACGTTCTGCATTTTAATGAGTTCCAAGGTGTATTTTGGTGCTCAGTCTATGAAGCTCAGGTACTGAGAGGAGAATGATGTAACCGCTTGAGAAGGTAAAGTCAGAAGGAAAAGTTGAAGTGACTTGGAGTATTAATGGGCCCCAGTGAGGGCTGTTACTAACAAAGCCTCCCCAGGGACTTGTTAGGGCAGATAATTGGAGGCCATGATTGCAGACAGGCAAAGCGCTGTGCTGAGAAAAGTCTTGGTTGGTTTTGGTGAAGCAGAAGGGCCAAGGCCTGACCCCAGCCACTGGGAGGGGACATCCTGCACCCCCACGTCTGGCTCAGGGCTCTTCTTGGGGTCTGTATGATGTGGTGGGCAGTGGGATGCCACGAGAAGAACGTCATTATGACACCTCCCCACCCCTGCACAGGGTATCAAGGAAGCAGTCAGGCTCCATTGCAATGACTGTATCTCGTCTCCTCAGAAGCTCTAGCCAAAGGCACAAAAACATCAGGGCTGTTGGGGCCTTCCCTTCTTGCCAGCACCGTATGCCTTCTCCTCTGCAGGCTTTCCTCTGCTGTCCCACTCTTTGCCCTATTTCCTTGAAGCCTGCAGACACCCATCTCATCCCAGCACTTCCATCATTTCACCAGTGTCTCATCAACCCTCACCAGCTGTTCCTTGAAACACAAAGCTAGAGTCTGATCATAGATACTCACCAGCATCTTCCAAGCCCTGGGCCTGCTGCTGGCCTTGCAGCTTCTTGGCTGGACACAGCCAAGCCTTGTGCCTCGTGCTGTCCAGTGCTGGACTCAAGCAGAAGGGACAGGACAAGCCCTATGCGCGCCTTCTTTCTGTCTGGGTCCTCGTGGGGATGGAGGCAGAGGGGATCCCACAGTCAGCATGCCAAGCAGGGGCCTTCTGCTGGCCTAGCAGGGCCACTGGCACATGTCAGCCCCAAAGTGCCGATCCCAGGGAGAAGCCAAGGGTGACGTGCCACCTACAGACAGAAGGGACCTCACAGTCCCTTTCCGTGACACCTCCCTTCCCAGGGGCCCGGGGTCAAGGCCTGGCCCTTGTGCTTGGTGAAACACATCCAGTTTTCCTACACATCAGTGTCACCTTCACACTGCCTTTGTCTCCCTGTCCTCACTGCCTCCAATGCTCTGCTCTAACGAGCTCCAAGGGAGGCTGTGTCAGTGCTGGCCCTCAGGGGGACACTGCAGGAAACTTGCCTCTCACTTGGACTTCTGGAGAGATGTCTTCAATTGTCTCTCAGTGCCTGAGGTTCGTGGGCTCCTCCCCAAAGCCCCCCGAGGGGGGATTGCAATGCCTTGGTCTGGGCGTCTGGTGCTGAGCTGGGCCGGGCTCCTGGGACAGAGAGAGCTCCTGGCAAGAGGGCCGTGGTGCAGAGAGACAGCTCTGCCCAGGAGCAGCTCCTCTGCACAGCGCAGCAGGGCTGGGGGCTCTGACCGCAGCTGGCAAGGGGAGAGGAGACAAGGAGAGAGGGCTTGGAGGCACTTGGCAGTGGGAGGATGCTGAGAGCTGCCTGCAGGAGAAATCTGCACAGCCCTTGACAAGGGAAGTCTCTGGCTGCAGGGCCATGTAGGTGGGGTTGCCAGAGGGGTCTTCTACAGCTGGCACATCCGGTGCCTGACAGCACCTCTTGGGATAGTTGTCTCTCTGTTTCTCCAAGAAGGTGTAGAATATGCTGTAGGGAATGGCGTTTACAAGAGGAAATTTCCAGAGGAAGACTGAGGCTTGGTTTATCTGAAGGGAAAGGCTTTTTTGGATTCTGTGCTTTCAGATTCCTGTTCTGGAGGGGAATCTGAGCATAGAGCTTGTGGGATGGGGCTGTGAGCATGGACAGGGAGGAGACGTGGGGACACAGAACCGGCTCCCAGCAGGGACATGAGCAGGCAGCAGGGACATGGGCAGGTGGCGAAAGGGAGCTGCTGCCAGAAATGCTGTGCGAGGGAGGGCTCAGGCACCTCCCTGCCAGCTTCTGCAGGGCAGGCGCCTTCCCTGGGACACCCCCTGCTCTCCTCTCCCACCAGCACAGCCTCTGCCCTCAAGCCCCCGCTGTCCCCAGCAGGAGCTGCCTCCTCTGCAGGCAGAGCTGCAGCACAGGAGGGTCTGCTGAGTGTCCGTCTGTCCCTCCCTGGCCTTGCCTCCCCTGGCAGCAGCACGCTGCCATTCCTCCTGGCTTCTGCACCTGGCCGTGCTGCTGCTGGTCTTGTTCCCAGGCTGCCTGGGGATGGGGGTTTCACCTGCCCATGGAGTGAGCCGTCGGGGTGCTTGGGGGAAGGGGAGTACAGGGACAGGGTGAGGGGTCTGGAGATGGGCACTTGGAGCCTGGATTCCTCTACTCCCAGCAGTGTCCAGGTTCTTCTCAGGACAACCTCTGAAGGCAATTGTCCTGTAGCTCAAAGAGATGCCAGCACAGCTGAGACCAGCACTGATGGACAGACTGGCTGTCGTCTCTGTGGGACACTGCACTAAAGGGACAGTCTCTTTGCCTCTGAGGACCCACAAGGTTTTACTTGGAGTGCAGCAGAACGCCCAGGATTTTTGCCTTAGAAACACTCCTCAGGTGTGGTGGGGCAGCTAGAACCAAAAATACAAAACAAATAATTAAATAACTAAATCTCCACACCTCTGCTCTGCAGTTGGGTGAACTGGGAGCGAAACTGGGGAAATCTCTTTGATATCAGCAGTAAAGTGAATCTGAGACTACCCCATGTTCCTACCATGTTACTACCATGTTACTACCATGCTCCTACCTCTGGCTGTAGTGCAGGACTGATTCTTCCATTGCCCACAGATGAGTCCCCTGCTCCCAGAGACACTCTCAGGCAGAATCAAGGAAAGAGACCTTCAAAATATGTGCCTGGAAATGGGCAATTTTTGGTGATTTTAAGTGAGAAAATGGGAAGAGTTTTCCTCTGATATGCCTGTGGTACGTTATCACTGCCTTTCTCCTCCTTGTACAGGACCTCATGACCAGAAAGAGCAGATGTCCAACAGAAGCTCCATCACTGAGTTCCTCCTGCTGGCATTCGCAGACACGCGCGAGCTGCAGCTCCTGCACTTCGCGCTCTTCCTGGGCATCTACCTGGCTGCCCTCCTGGGCAACGGCCTCATCCTCACCGCCGTAGCCTGCCACCACCGCCTCCACACCCCCATGTACTTCTTCCTCCTCAACCTCGCCCTCCTTGACCTGGGATCCATCTCCACCACTCTGCCCAAAGCCATGGCCAATGCCCTCTGGGACACCAGGGCCATCTCCTATCAAGGGTGTGCTGCACAGGTCTTTCTGTTTGTATTATTGATGTCAGCAGAATATTCCCTTCTCACTGTCATGGCCTATGACCGCTACGCTGCCATCTGCAAGCCCCTGCACTACGGGAGCCTCGTGGGCAGCAGAGCTTGTGCCCAGATGGCAGCAGCTGCCTGGGGCAGTGGCTTTCTCAATGCTGTCCTGCACACGGCCACTACATTTTCCCTGCCCCTCTGCCAAGGCAATGCTGTGGACCAGTTCTTCTGTGAAATCCCCCATATCCTCAAGCTCTCCTGCTCAGATGCCTACCTCAGGGAAGTTGGGCTTACTGCAATCAGCTTCTGTTTAGGTGTTGGTTGTTTCCTTTTCATTGTGGTGTCCTATGTGCTGATCTTCAGGGCGGTGCTGAGGATGCCCTGTGAGCAGGGCCTGCACAAAGCCTTTTCCACGTGCCTACCTCACCTGGCCGTGGTCTCCCTGTCTGTCAGCACTGTCCTGTTTGCCTACCTGAAGCCCCCCTCCATCTCTTCCCCATCCCTGGACCCGGTGGTGGCAGTTCTGTACTCGGTGGTGCCTCCAGCACTGAACCCCCTCATCTACAGCATGAGGAACAAGAAGCTCAAAGATGCAGTGAGGAAAATACTTCTATACATGCTTCTTCATCATCAGTAATGACTTCATTATTGTGAATATTACAATATCATTTTTGTCATTAAACTTATTATGAAAATGTAATATTAGAAATAATCCTAATAGGACTACCTGATTATTTGGGAAGCTGAGAGAATGATTTCCATAAGTATATTTTTATTAATATTTTAACAACATTTTATATTGATAGAAATAATGTTATTCTTGTCCTCCTGCATACCAAGTTTTAAAATTATTTTTAACCAGTCATAGAATCATAGAATCACAGAATGGCCTGGGCTGGAAAGCACCTCAAAGATCATCTAGTTCCAACCCCCCTACCATAGGCAGTGACACCTCCCAGTAGATCATGGTTGCTCAGGACTTCATCTAACTTGCTCTTGAAGACCTGCATGGATGGGGCATCCAATACATGTGTAGAAAACCTGTTCCAGTGCCTCACTATCCTCTGAGTGAAAAATTTCCTTCTAACCTCTAATCTGAGTCTCACCTTTTAATTTAAAACCACTTCCCCTTGTCCTACCATTATCTACCTGAGTAAAGAGTCCTTCCCCATACACTTTATAAGACCACTTTAAGTATTGAATATCTGCAATGACATCCCCCCGGAGCCTTCTCTTCTGGTAGGCTGAACAGCACCAGCTCCCTCAGCCTTTCTTCATAGGAGAGGTGCTCCAACCCCTTGATCATCTTTGTGGCCCTCCTCCGGACCCACTCTAACAGCCCACACCCTTCTTGTGCTGGGGGCCCCAGACCTGGACACAGGACTCCAAGTGGGGCCTCACAAGGGCAGAGCAGAGGGGGACAATCACCTGCCTCCACCTGCTGGCCACTCCTCTCTTGATGCAGCCCAGGATGCACTTGGCCTTCTGGGCTGCCAGTGCTCACTGCTGGCTCATGTTGAGGTTTTCATGCAGCAGAACCCCCAAGTGCTTCTCTGCAGGGCTGCTCTCAATGAGTTCTTCTCCCAGCCTGTCCCCATGTCTGGGATTTCCCCGGCCCACGTGCAGCACCTTGCACTTGGACTTGCTGAACATCATTAGGTTAACATAGGCCCAGTTCTCAAACCTGTCCAGGTCCCCTTGGATGGCATCCCTTCCTTCTATAGTATCAACTCCACCTCTCAGCTTGGTGTTATCTGCACTCAATGCCTCTGTCTATGTTGTTGATGAAGATATTAAACAGTACTGATCCACGGACAGACCCCTGAGGTAAAGCACTTGTCATGACCCTCCACTTGGATATAGATCCATTGATCGCCACTCTGTGGTTTTGACCTTATCCACTGAATGGTGCACCCATTAAATGCGTGTCTCTCCAATTTGGAGACCAGGATGTCATGTGGAACCGTGTCAAAGGTCTCACAGGAGTCCAAGTAGATGACATCGGTCGGTCTTCCCTTGTCGTCTGATGTGGTCACTCCATTGTAGAAAGCCACCAGATTGGTCAGGCACCATTTACCCTTTGGTGAAGCCATGCTGGCTGTCTTGGATCACCTCTTTGTCTTGCATGTGCCTGACATTGATTCCAGGAGGATCTTTTCCATGATCTTGCCAGGCACTGAGGCGAGGGTCACCGTTCTGGAGTTCCTTGGGTCCTCCTTTCTACCCTTCATCAAAAGGGGAGTGATGTTTCCCTTTTTCCAGTCACCAGGCACTTCACCCGACTGCCAGGACTCCTCAAATATGATGGAGAGAGGCTTGGCAACTACATCAGCCAGTTCCCTCAGGACCCTGGGACGCAAATCATCAGGCCCCATAGACTCGTACGTGTTGAGTTTCATCAGGTGTTCCCAAACCTGCTCTTCACTTACAGCCGGTGGGACTTTGGCCCCAGCCTCCATCTGTGGGTTCAGGGAAATGAAAGACTTGGGAAGCCTGACTGGCAGGGAAGACTGAGGAGAAGACGTTGTTGGGTCCCTCAGCCTCCTCCATGGCTGTCATTACCAGTTCACCCTTCTCATCCATCAGAGGGGGTACATTCTCCTCAGACTTTCTTTTCTGAGCAATATATCTGTAGAATCTCTTCCTGTTATTCTTTGCTTCACTTGATAAGTTCAGTTCCATCTGTGCCTTGGCTTTCCTTATCCCATCCCTGCACATCCAAAACAAATCCATGCATGAGGGCCTGGGAAAAGGAACCCTGGACCATAGAAACCATTCTGGAAACAAAAGTTGTAGGTAGGAAGCGCAGTTTTGTGGAGGTGCAGAGCTGAATGGGTACATTGTGGAGGATGATCCTAAAGACCTTTGTGCCCTTTTCCCTCCTGACTACAATGCCACTTCTGTCTCGAGACTAGAGTAGCCAACAGCGGTGAGACAGATACTCTGGGATCAAGAATGTCATCAGAAAGCTGATCCTAATAAGATATGGGGAGGTCAGGAGCAGCCTGGACAAGAGAGATGTGAGATTTCGGAGTGGGAAAAAGAGCTTGGCCAGCAGAAATTTATGATTTCATAGAGGTAAGAGGGTTCATGTAATGTTGATGGTGTGGTAACACTGACTTAAAACAGTCACATATGGCCCTTACCTTACTTGAACCAGGAATTTTAATCCCTAAACCTAAAAGCTACTGCAACACTCTGAAAGGAATCAGTTTTCTCTCTTGCTAACCCTAATGCCTTCTCTTAACACCAGCATTAAAATGCTCTATTTAACCCTAGACTTCTTGGCAGACCTAAAAAACCCTAAACCACAGAGCTTATCCCTACCTTAACCACAGACCTGACACCACAAGCAGAACACCAAACCCTCCAACTAAATCTTTGCTTAATCTCGAAGCCAGAAAATTAAAAAGAGGTACCAAGGGGGCTAGAGAGAGGTCAGCTCTACCTCAGGACGTCCTGCCCCAGCAGGAGGAATGTGACTGTGGCAGTGACTGTGAGGTCACTTCTGCCTCTGCAGCTCATAGGGCAGCAGCAGGAACGTGTCACGGACAGGGACTGTGAGGTCCCTTCTGTCTGTAGGTGGCACGTCACCCTTGGCTTCTCCCTGGGATCGGCACTTTGGGGCTGACATGTGCCAGTGGCCCTGCTAGGCCAGCAGAAGGCCCCTGCTTGGCATGCTGACTGTGGGATCCCCTCTGCCTCCATCCCCACGAGGACCCAGACAGAAAGAAGGCGCGCATAGGGCTTGTCCTGTCCCTTCTGCTTGAGTCCGGCACTGGACAGCACGAGGTACAAGGCTTGGCTGTGTCTAGCCAAGAAGCTGCAAGGCCAGCAGCAGGCCCAGGGCTTGGGAGATGCTGGTGAGGCGACTTCTGTCTGCTTGGCTGACAGGCCGCAAGGAGCCTGATGTGTTGGGATGCCTGCTTCAGGAGTGGTTTCTACCCTGATGGAGCTTTCTTTGGTAGTAGGAAAGAGCAGGAGAGAAAAAAATGCCATAAGGTGCACCTTGGAAGGTTGGCACTGGCCGCAAGGAGGAAGAAATGTCCCTCAAAGGGTCGTGAAGTGGTGTCAGAGGTCACCAAAAGAGAGTTTATGATCAGACCCAAGCTTTGCGTACATCAGGGAACAGCTGATGAGGGTTGATGAGACATGGGTGAGATGATGGAAAGTCCTGGATGAGAGCAAGGTGGTGGACAGAGATGGGTGTCTGCAGGCTTCAAGGAAATAGGGCAAAGAGTGGGACAGCATAGGAAAGCCTGCAGAGGAGAAGGCAGAGGGTGCTGGCAAGAAGGGAAGGCCCCAACAGCCCTGACCTTTTTGTCCCTTTGGCTAGAGCTTCTGAGGAGACGAGATATAGTCATTGCAATGGAGCCTCACTGCTTCCTTGATACCCTGTGCAGGGGTGGGGAGGTGTCATAATGAAGTTCTTCTCGTGGCATCACACTGCCCACCACATCCTACAGACCCCAAGAAGAGCCCTGAGCCACACGTGGGGGTGCAGGATCTCCCCTCCCAGTGGCTAGGGTCAGGCCTTGGCCCTTCTGCTTCACCAAAACCAACCAAGACTTTTCTCAGCACAGCGTTTTGCCTGTCTGCAATCATGGCCTCCAGTTATCTGCCCTAACAAGTCCCTGGGGAGGCTTTGTTAGTAACAGCCCTCAGTGGGGCCCATTAATACTCCAAGTCACTTCAACTTTTCCTTCTGACTTTACTTTCTCAAGCGGTTGCATCATTCTCCTCTCACTACCCAAGTTTCATTAACTCAGCACCAAAATACACCATGGAACTCATGAAAATGCAGAAACTCCTAAGGAGCTGTATATCTCCCAGAGTTTTCTTTTTTTTTTTTTTTTTCCCATACTTTTCTTCAAGTCTTCAAGACTTGTGCAGCTAACTGGAGAGCTTTCATTGTATAGTTAAGGAAGAAGATTTCAAAGAGTATCTATTAGAAATATTTCTCATTTTAAAGGGTGAATTTTGTTGCGTTTCAGATCAGATCGTCATTGTCCAATTGACAGTGACCCAGAGCTACTCCTAAGGAGCTATGCATAGGGAGCAAAAGCAGACTCTTGAGGTCTGATACTTCATGGGCAACCTTGTTCCTCACCAACCCAACCCTGCCATTTCTCTCATTTGGCACCTGCTCCTTGCATCACTTTTCCTCACACCAGACAGAAGTCTTCAGCTGGATGTTAGAGTTCCTTTGCACCAGCTCCCACCCGCATTCCTTGGAGACCTGGCGGCACTCAGGTGCAGAAGGGATTTTCCTACTTCAAACCAAAGAACATGAAATCATGCTCCAAGTTCCCAAAAAACACAGCAAGCTCCTCATCTTGTATGCCTCCTGTGAAGTTTACCTTCCCAGAAGGATGACTGCACCAGAACTATTTTATACTCATAGATAGGAAATTATAAATAACAGTGTTAATATTAACCCATATCATATAAATTCAATGATAAACAACGAGTTTCTTGCTAAGGAAACCATTAGACAGACTGCTGAGAGATGGGCAAGCTGGGCTGCTTCTACCTGAAGCTCAAAGCAGCAACTGCGTCAGCGAGAGCAGTCTAATGATCAAAGAGTAAGGGGAAGGCAAACCAGGAGAACCATGGGAAGTGCGTGGGTCCAGACAGGCAGCTGGAAAGGCGACATTCAGCAGGGTCTGTTTAATCAAAACCTGTGGATGTACCTGGAAGATGAGGGAGCACACCATGATAGACAAAGCGATGACAATGCACGTACAGGTGAACTTCAGAATTTCTTCTCCTGCGATGAATATACATCCTGAAAATTCACATTTCTTCATGATAGAAATTACACTTTGTGTGTAATATTTTATAGACAGGATTGAAACATTCAAGGTGCTGAGTAGTTGCTCTGCTACTTAAGTACTAAAGAAATTACTGGGTATTCAGGCAGGGCTTTGCTGTCAGACAGTAAGCAAGCAGGACATGTACGAGACCAGCACCCTTTGGAGGATTCATTTGGAGCCAGGTGGAGATACCAGAGCATCTCCACTGCCAGCAGTGGTCTTTGTCCCAATAACTCCAGCCCAGCCCAGCCCAAGACATGAAACCCCTTCAAAGAAAACACCCTAGTTCAGTGGGTTCTTGGGATTCACCTAAAGTTGAAACAGCCACTGGAAAACCCAAGATAATCTCCCTTATTCCTAGTTGGAAGCTGAACATCCATTTACCATCATGGGTCATCTGTGGCAATCTCAGGCTGAAAGAGTCAAGAGCAGGACACTTCAAAGGGCTGAGGCAGAACCCATCAGCGTATCCCAGTTTGGGAATTGTTCCCTTCCAACAGGGATATGAAAGTAAAAAATTTGAAATGACCTGTCAGGTCAATGCACACAGTAAGGTAAACTCAGAGGTATTGTGCTGGAGTGTCAGAAGGCAAAAAAGCACTGCATTGTGCCTCAGACTAATCAAGGAGACATAATCCAGTTCACCTGTGAGATAAAGCAGAGTGAAGGACTACATCAAATAAAGGTAAGCTGTCCCACCCTGGCCCTGTCACACCACGGGGCAGCGGAGGGACTTTTTTCAGTTTCAGCCTCTTCTTCAGAGAGTCTTTGCCCTCTCCCTGTGCACCACAGGGCAGAGCCTGGCCCTGGACACTCCGTGAGCTCCGTGCAGGTCGTGGCAGGCTGCGGTGAGGGGACGAATGCCCTGGGCCCCTTCCCGCTCTGCCCAGGCCAGCAAGGGCCCACAGTGGCCTCCTGTCCCCTGCCCCTGCAGCTCTGGGCTCCCTTCCCCAGCCCTGGCTCTGCAGCACCAAGCCCTGCTGGGAGCCCTCCCCTGCATGCTGCCACCGCTCCCTGACGCTGCTGATGCCCTCTGCCGGGCACTGCCCAGACCAGCCCCTGCCCACCCCTCCCCACCTCCCGGACCTCTCCCCAGCCCAGCAGCCCAGGCGGGGCTGGCCCCAGGGCAGTGCCCACCGCAGGCTGCTGCAGGTCTCTGGGCACGGCCACCACAGCCCCAGCCCCTCGCAAGGCACCGCAGCTGCTGGGACAAAGGTGGCTCTGGGCGTCCCCAGCAGCCCCCGGGCTGGGGCCAGCCACGGCTCAGGAGATGGAGGGCCGTGAAGCTGCAGGAGCCCTGGTCTCCTGCCTGGGAGATCCCCAGCCCAGAGTGCCTGTGCCCCGCAGGGCCAGCCCCGCTCCCCAGACCAGCAGAAGAGGTCTAGCCCAGGCACAGAACAGCTCAAGATTCCGGTCCGTGAAGCTCCACATTGCCCCACTGAGCAGTGATGGGCAGCCCCAAGGGCCACCAGGGCTGTTCCTAAATGTGACAGCTGGGCTTTTGGCCCTGAGCCCCTTCTCCGTTCAGAGAATGAGATGGGATCTAAGAGCTTTGAATATCTCATGGCTTCGTTATTGTCTTTATCTACGCACGAAGTTTGGTTCTTAAAGTACAGTAGATGACTGGGTAAAAATAAAAATTAACAGGTAGAAAGATAAGAAGAAATTTCCTTAAATTAAAATAATATTATCACACATTTTAAAAAATAAGACCTAACATTTTCAGAAAACATTTTGTGAGGAATTCTCTTAGTACTGTTAGGATAGTGAGCATATTATTGATGCTTCAGAAGTATGTATGAAAGTAATTTCCTTAGCGCATTTCTCAGTTCCTGGTTCCTCATGCTGTAGATGAGGGGGTTCACTGCTGGAGGCAGCACCGAGTATAAAAATGCAAATACCAGGTCCAGGGATGGGGAGGAGATGGAGGGGGGCTTCAGGTAGGCAACCATGGCAGTGCTGACAAACAGGGAGACCACAGCCACGTGAGGGAGGCACATGGAAAAGGCTTTGTGCTGGCCCTGCTCAGAGGGCATCCTCAGCACTGCCCTGAAGATCTGAATATAGGAAAGCACAAGGAAAACAAAACAGCCAAATGCTAAAGAAAAACTAAATACAAGTGCCCCAACTTCCCTGAGGTAGGCATCTGAGCAGGAGAGCTTGAGGATGTGGGGGATTTCACAGAAGAACTGGTCCACAGCATTGCCTTGGCAGAGGGGCAGGGAAAATGTAGTGGCCGTGTGCAGGACAGCATTGAGAAAGCCACTGCCCCAGGCAGCTGCTGCCATCTGGGCACAAGCTCTGCTGCCCACGAGGCTCCCGTAGTGCAGGGGCTTGCAGATGGCAGCGTAGCGGTCATAGGCCATGACAGTGAGAAGGGAATATTCTGCTGACATCAATAATACAAACAGAAAGACCTGAGCAGCACATCCTTGATAGGAGATGGCCCTGGTGTCCCAGAGGGCATTGGCCATGGCTTTGGGGAGAGTGGTGGAGATGCAGCCCAGGTCGAGGAGGGCCAGGTTGAGGAGGAAGAAGTACATGGGGGTGTGGAGGCGGTGGTGGCAGGCTACGGCGGTGAGGATGAGGCCGTTGCCCAGGAGGGCAGCCAGGTAGATGCCCAGGAAGAGCGCGAAGTGCAGGAGCTGCAGCTCCCGCGTGTCTGCGAATGCCAGCAGGAGGAACTCACTGATGGCGCTTCTATTGGACATCTGCTTTTTTTGGGATGTGGTCCTGCACAAGGAAGAGAAAGAACAGCAATAATGTACAACAGACTTATCAGAAGAAAACTCATCCCATTTCTTACTTAAAATTGCCAAAAACATTGTCCACTTCCAGGAAGACATTTGGCAGGTCCTTTTCATAAGTTCTTCCTGATGCTGCCTGAGGGTATCCCTGGGAGCAGGGGACTCCTCTGTGGGCAATGGAAGAGTCAGTTATGCCCTATAGACAGAGGTAAAGAGGAACATGGGGTAATCTCAGATTCACTTCACTCCTGATATCAAAGAACTTTGCCCCAGTGTTGCTCCCAGGTCACCCAACTGCAGAGCAGTTAGATGTACAAGGATTTTTTTTTTTTAATTTTCCTTTTATGGGGTCAGATTGTGTGTTGTTGCTACCCAACCACACCTGATGAGTTTTTCTAAAACAGAAATCCTGGGCATTTCTCCTCCACTTGAAGGGAAACTTTGTGGATCCTCAGAGAAAAAGGGACTGTCCCTATAGCACAGAGTGTCCCTTAGTGAGGACAGGAAATCTGTCCATCAGTGCTGGTCTCAGTTGCCCTGTGAGAGCTGCAGGAAAGCTGTACTCAGATGTTCATCTGAAAAGAACCTGGACACTGCTGAGAGCAGAGGAATCCAGGCTCCAAGTGCCCATCTCCAGACCCCTCACCCTGTCCCCGTACTCCCCTTCCCCCAAGCACCCCGAGGGCTCACTCCATGGGCAGGTGAAATCCCCATCCCCAGGCAGCCTGGGAACAAGACCAGCAGCAGCACGGCCAGGTGCAGAAGCCAGGAGGAATGGCAGCGTGCTGCTGCCAGGGGAGGCAAAGCCAGGGAGGGACAGACGGACACTCAGCAGACCCTCCTGTGCTGCAGCTCTGCCTGCAGAGGAGGCAGCTCCTGCTGGGGACAGCGGGGGCTTGAGGGCAGAGGCTGTGCTGGTGGGAGAGGAGAGCAGGGGGTGTCCCAGGGAAGGCGCCTGCCCTGCAGGGGCTGGCAGGGAGGTGCCTGAGCCCTCCCTCGCACAGCATTTCTGGCAGCAGCTCCCTCTCACCGCCTGCCCGTGTCCCTGCTGCCTGCCCGTGTCCCTGCTGGGAGCCACTTCTGTGTCGCCAAGTCTCCCCCCTGTCCATACTCACAGACCCATCCCACAAGCTCTGTGCTCAGATTCACTCAGATTCCCCTCCACTGCAGGAATCTGAAAGCACAGAATCCAAAAATCTCAGATTAACCAATCCTCAGTCTTCCTCCCCCTTAAATGGAATGCCCCCTTAAAAATGCCATTCTCTAAAGCATCTTCTACTCCTCGCTGGTGAAAGAGAGAGACCCATCCTGACAGATGCTATCAGCCATCAGATGTGCCAGCTGTAGAAGACCCCTCTGGCAACCCCACCTGCATGGCCTTGCTACCAGAGACTCACGGTGCCAAGAGCCTGCAGATCTGTCCTGCCACACGCTGCCCTCTGTTGTTGCGCTCCTCACTGCCTCCAAGCCCTCTCTCCTTCTCTCCTCTCCCCGTGCCACCTGCGGTCAGAGCCCCCAGCCCTGCTGCGCTGTGCAGAGGAGCTGCTCCTGGCCAGAGCTGTCTCTCTGCAGCGCTGCCCGCTTGCCACGAGCTCCCCTTGGGCCCAGGAGCCCGGCCCAGCTCAGCAGCACAGCACCCGACCATGGCATCGCTTGCTCTGTGCCATTGGGCTCCCTCGAGGTGTCCCCAGGGCCTCAGGGCTGACAGCTCCCAAAGGCAGCAGGGTCTCTGCTGGGCTGTGGTGTTTGAAGCAGACTGAAGTCATCCCCGACTGCTCCTCTCTGAACACAGGCGAGACTGATTTTAGAAATGTGATTTGTGCTGTTAGAGTGTGGTTGTCAAACGTGATGTTGTGGTTTAACTTGGCAGGCAGCTCAGCACCACACAGCTGTTAGCTCACCCTCAGCCCCCAAAAGCTCCTGCGTTGAAAGAAAGACAGTTTAAAAGGACATAAAATGAAGAGACAATAATAACAGTAAAAACAACAACAACAACAATTATTATTATTATGACATGTATAAAGCAAGTGATGCACCATGCAATCGTTCACCACCCACTGACCGATGCCCAGCCCGTCCCCAGGCAGCAGTCTCCCTGAACCTAGCCAGCCTACATCAGGATCTCCTGTGCAGGTCCCTTGACCTTACTTTGGTTTAGGGCAATACGAGCTCTCAGAAGGATTTGGAACATTTTCTTCCCTTTCTCAAACACTTCTTCTGCTAGGTTGCCGTATGTGATGATGTCATCAATGTATTGGAGGTGTTCAGGAGCTTCCCCCTGTTCCAGGGGGGTCTGGATCAGCCCATGGCAAATGGTAGGGCTGTGTTTCCAGCCCTGGGGCAGTTGATTCGAGGTGGAAGGTGTACCGGGTCTGGCTGGGATGTTACCTTTCCCTGCAGCAGCCCATACAGTGCTGTGCTCTGCTCTTGCACCTAGAACAGCACTGGTATCACCCCAGTGTTGTGTCTGCTGCTGAGCAGTGCTGGCACAGCATCAGGACTCCCTCCAACCCTCCCAGAGCCAGCAGGCTGGGGGTGGGCAAACAGCGAGGAGGGGACATCACCAGGGCAGCTGACCTAAACCAGCCAAAGGGATATTCCATACCATGTGATGTCACACTCAGCAATAAAAGGTGGAAAAAGGAAGAAGAGGGGAGGGGTGGGCACTCGTTGCAAAAACATCTGTCCTCCCAAACAACGGCTATGTGCATTGAGGTCCTGCTTCAAGCACGTGGTCAAGCATCGCTCGTTTGTGAGAAGCAGAGGGTAGTTTCTTTACTCTGCACTTCCACACAGCCTTTGCTTGTCATTTTTCCCCCCTTTGCCTGCTTTTTGTTTCCCCTTTAGTTAAATTGTTTAATTAGTAATCATTTTTCCTTCATAATTTTTTTCCCTTTAATTAAGTTATCCTTATCCCAACCCATGAGGTGTTCTTTCCTTTTCTTCTTCCCCTCCTCTTCTGAGGAGGGGGAGTGAGAGAGCGGTTGTGGTGGAGTTCAGCTGCCTAGCAAGGTAAAGCCACCACAGCCCTTTTTGGCGCCCAACATGGGGCTCAAAGGCTTGAGCTAACAATAGAATTGGGGCCCCGGCGAGTCAGGGCTGGCATACCAGGTGCCCAGCAGAAATTGGAGCAACAAGTTTCTCAGAGAACCCCTTTTTCCAGTTTTTTTTGTTAGTTTGTTTTTGTTTTTTGGCCTTCCAACTCATGTACCCATGCCTCTAGTGTCCTGGTAGATTTTCCATCCCTTTTTCTGGAGTCCACTTCAAGGTCACGTAGTTAAAACCACAGGGTGGCACGGGCTGTGTACCCACTCCGTTGTCTTCCTAGCACAGAAGGACGCTTAACCCTGAGAGCTGAGACACTGGTTTGTACAGGTGGGGAGGAAAATCAGTTCTCTTTAAGTTGGTGGACCTCTTCCGAAAGTTTCTCCACAACTGAGACGCAGGCCTGTAGGGAAGAGGACAAGCTTCCTTCGTACTGCTTTTGACTTGCCTATTGTGAGAACATCATTTCCTTTAGGAACAGCACATTCCCACAATTTCCACTTAGTGAAAGTAACACTAATGCCACCAGTATCTATCCAGATCTGTTTCTACTTACCACAAGACATCATTTGAGTTCACATTAAGGCACCTTTTTCACACAGTCTGTTGTTCCATCTTAACAAATACTTAAGAACATCCTTCAAAGTCAGGCTTACCTGTAAGCACTTGAGCTTCTGAGGTTTTTTTGTTTTTAATTATTATTATTTTAATTTATTTTTAAGGGCTGGAAAGGGAGCTTAGAATCCACGTAGGTAGTTTCACTGAAAACAGACAAGGTGAAGGAAGTACTCAAACTCCTCAACATTAAACAACTGTAGAACCCAGGAACACTTACCTGCCAGCTTCTGAGCTTGAGTCACTTCCCAACTACTTCACAGTGAAGTCGTACCACCAGGGTTTTACTGCACTAAGACACCACCAACATAGCTAGCTCCTAGAGTCACTAAAACTATTTCACAGAGATGGTAGAAAACATGAAGAAAAAGCAGCCTGCTGGGGAACACTGAGTCCATTTCACCACAGTAGAAACACACCCTAGAGAACACAAGCCTCCAACTCCCCTGGGAAGGCAACTCCCCACAGCTCCTCATGCTTCCTATAGAGCAAAGGTCAAATGATCCACACCTGGCAGATTTCACTTAACAAGGGTGGAGCCAAGAGACCTTGTGGAATAGGCTCATCTACCTGGCTTCAGTCTTTGAAGGTCAGTCACTCCTTATCGCTAATAGAAATAGCCTGAGATGGGGCTCAGTGGTTAGAGTTGACCTAATGAATTAACTACAAAAGGTGCACAAGGGTCATATTTCTGTTAGTCATTCTGTGAGGAAAATTAGTACAGAGCCTCTTAAAATCAATCAATCAATCAATCAATTTATAAATAAATAGAAGAAATAAAAGGAAAAAGAAAAATGACCTTAAAGGCAAAATTGCTATCATAGATTTTCTTCTGTCTAGTCACCGCAGATAAAGAATATAGCAATCAGAATTACTTTTCTTGACATTAATGGTATTTAAATTTGCTTTTCTGAGATCTCTTCTTTCTGTAGGACTTTTCAAAATCTAGCCCTGTGACCTCTGACTACACTATTTACTTTGGCTGCGTATAAACTCTCACGTATAAATGCCAGGATCCGGATCCTCACTCACTATTCACGTCAAGGGCTGGGCTGAAGGTTTGGGCTTTAATTTGGTTTCATGCCTACATTGCTGTTTCCTGGCAGGTCACAGGAAGAAGATTGGCTGGCTTGGGGGAGCTTATGTACACGTGGCTTTTAGGCTGCAGCCAAAGTGTTCCTCTAGATGTGGAAGTTTGAAGAGGGTTGCAGTCTCCAAGCTCAGATACAACCACATTTTAGTCTGGCGCAACTGATCTTTGTGTTTCTTGCTCTAGCTGTTCCTTCACCTCCTCTTCAGAGACAAGGACACGCGTCTCTTTCGTGCTTCTTCGTTAGGAAACAAAGCGGGAGAGATTAAAGCCTCTTTCTTCAAGTCAGTAAGATACTGGGCTCCAAAGATGGTGAAGGGCCTAGAGGGGAAGATGTATGAGAAGCGGCTGAGGTCACTTGGCCTGTTCAGCCTGGAGAAGAGGAGGCTGAGGGGAGACCTCATCTCAGTCTACAGCTTCCTCAAGAGGGGGAGTGGAGGGGCAGGCGCCGATCTATTCTCTTTAGTCACCAGTGATAGGACCCACGGGAATGGTGTCAAGCTGAGGCAGGGGAAGTTTAGGCTACACATCAGGAAGAGGTTCTTCACTGAGGGGGTGGTCGCCCACTGGAACAGGCTCCCCAGGGAAGGAGTCACTGCACCAAGCCTGTCGGAGTTTAAGAAGAGTTTGGACTGTGCTCTCAGTCACATGGTCTGAATTTTCGGCTAGACCTATGTGGTGCCAGGAGCTGGCCTTGATGATCCTTATGCATCCCTTCCAACTCGGGATATTCTATGATTATTTTTTTTGTGACTTATTCCCATTGTAACAGCACAGATGCAGCTAACTGCTTCTGGAAGACAACTGAAACAGCTTCTTCAGTGCATGCTTGAGCTCCTGGTTCTTTATGCTGTAGATGAGTGGGTTCACTGCTGGAGGTACCACCGAGTACAGAACTGACACCACCAGCTCCAGGTGTGCAGAGTAGATGAAGGGGGGCTTCAGGTGGGCAAATGTGGCAGTGCTGATAGACAGCGAGACCACGGCCAGGTGGGGGAGGCACGTGGAAAAGGCTTTGTGCCGGCCGTGCTCAGAGGGCATCCTCAGCACCACCCTGAGGATCTGAATATAGGACAGCACAATGAAAACAAAGCAAACAACACCTAAACAGAAGCTAAATGCAATGAACCCAACTTCCCTGAAGTAGTCTGAGTCTGAGCAGGAGAGCTTGAGGATCTGGGGCACTTCGCAGAAGAACTGGTCCAAGGCATTACCATGGCAAAGAGGTAGTGAAAATAGATTGGCAGTGTGCAGCACAGCGTGCAGAAAGCCACTGCCCCAGGCAGCTGCTGCCATCTGGGCACAAGCTCTGCTGCCCACAAGGCTCCCGTAGTGCAGGGGCTTGCAGATGGCAACGTAGCGGTCGTAGGACATGATGGTGAGAACATAAAATTCTGCTCCAACGAAGCAGACAAACAGAAAGACCTGAGCAGCACATCCTTGATAGGAGATGGCCCTGGTGTCCCAGAGGGCATTGGCCATGGCTTTGGGCAGAGTGGTGGAGATGCAGCCCAGGTCGAGGAGGGCCAGGTTGAGGAGGAAGAAGTACATGGGGGTGTGGAGGCGGTGGTGGCAGGCTACGGCGGTGAGGATGAGGCCGTTGCCCAGGAGGGCAGCCAGGTAGATGCCCAGGAAGAGCGCGAAGTGCAGGAGCTGCAGCTCGCGCGTGTCTGCGAATGGCAGCAGGAGGAACTCGCTCACAGAGCTGCTGTTGGGCATTTCCTGGCTTTGGTCATGGACACTGCCAAATGAGAAAAAAAAAAAAAAGAAAAGAAAGAAAGATAGAGTGTAGACAGAGTAAAGTCTGTGAGCAAAATTCAATTAATTCCCAATTAAAGCCTTACATTCCCTTTTTCCCAGAAGACCTCCGTCTATCTGCCTGACTGGAGCCGTCCTCTGTGCTTGCTGAGTGTCCTGTACACTGCAGCTGCCTCTGCCCAGCAGCTCCCAATGAGCCTGCTCTGCTCCATTGGAGGTCCCAAGAGGGAAGGTTCCTGGGAAGGGGCTCCCTCGGTTGAGTGAGGGGTGTTTGGCTGTGTGACTCCGTGTGCGTCTTCCCTGTTCAACACCCAGGAGACAAAATCAGCAGGTGGATCGTGTGTGTCTGGCTGGAGAGAGCAGGGAGCATCTCCTCCTGCCTCACCCTCCGTGCAAAGGACTCCCTGTCAGAATCAGGCACCAGCAGCTGCCACGCTGGGCAAGGGAGAGAAGCAGGCATGGGCAGGCAGGGCGGACCCAACGCGGTGCCGAGGCTGCGATGTCGGTGAGGTAGAGCCTGTCCTCACACCCCTGGGCCATCTGCCCGGCACAGCCAGCAGAGGGAAAAGAGCTCTGGAGTGCAAGAAGCCTTTGGAATGTGCTCCTTGTCTTATGGTAGGAATTTGGGGGTAAGACCTCTGTGGAGCCAGGAGCTGGACTCGCTGATCCTTGTGGGTCCCTTCCAACTCGGGATATTCTATGATTCTGTGATTCTGTGCCTGCTTCCGTGGAGGAAGGTGGAGGGGGCCTGCAGCAAATGTGTCTACTTCCACTGAGATGTAGGGTTCAGACACCCCATATTCTCAGCCCCCCAGATTATACATGCCATGACAGAAGCTGTGAGGGGAAGAGAGGAGACCAGGGGCTGCTGCAAGGAAGGCGCCTGCACTGCAGGGGATGGCAGGGAGGGAGCAGCTCCCTCTCACCGCCTGCCCATGTCCCTGCTGCCTGCAGCTGTCCCTGCCAGCAGCTCTTTCTCTGTCCCCACGTCCCCTCCCATCCATGCTCACAGACCCCATCCCACCCGCTGTGTGCCCAGCTCTGCCCTGCAGACACCTCCGGGGGATGGGGACAGCTCTGGGGACATCTCCCTGTCTGCAGGTCCTAAAGACCAGCTCAGAAAAGCCCTGGTGCAGTCTTTAAGCAGGGAGAAGGGAAGGGATATTCTCAGGTTCCTCACTAACCTCTTTATGTCTCTGTTCAATGCAATAGGAAGCTCCATCACCTGTGCAATCCCTACAACTCTGTTAACACAGAGCCTGCCCAGGAATTAGAGCAGGAAAAGGCAGGCCGAGACTGCAGAAAGTGCCTTGTCTTTGCAGGCAGCCCCTGCCCTCCCCTTCCTCTGACCAAGGCTGCCCTCCAGCACCTTCTCCTCTGCACTTCACAAGCCACGAGAGACATCCTGGCAGCTCCTGGCCAGGCAGAGATGTCCCGGATCCAGGAACGTCCCCTGCACTGTGCTGCAGCCAGAGACTTACCGTGTGCAGGGCTGTGAAGGTTTCTCCTGCACTGAGCTCTCGTCTGCCCGCACCCTCCAGGCTGCCTGGAATCCCTTTCTGCCTGGGTGCCTGCGGCCAGAGCCCCCAGCCCTGCTGCGCTGTGCAGAGGAGCTGCTCCTGGCCAGAGCTGTCTCTCTGCACCACGGCCCTCTTGCCAGGAGCTCTCTCTGTCCCAGGAGCCCGGCCCAGCTCAGCACCAGACGCCCAGACCAAGGCATTGCAATCCCCCCTCGGGGGGCTTTGGGGAGGAGCCCACGAACCTCAGGCACTGAGAGACAATTGAAGACATCTCTCCAGAAGTCCAAGTCAGAGGCAAGTTTCCTGCAGTGTCCCCCTGAGGGCCAGCACTGACACAGCCTCCCTTGGAGCTCGTTAGAGCAGAGCATTGGAGGCAGTGAGGGCAAGGAGACAAAGGCAGTGTGAAGGTGGCACTGGTGTGTAGGAAAACTGGATGTGTGTCACCAAGCACAAGGGTCAGGCCTTGTCCCCCGACCCCTGGGAAGGGAGATCCTTTCCCTTCACACACTGCTCACGGCTCTTCCTGGGGCAGGAGGAGATAGCGATGTGCATGGGCAAGTGCAGGAGAATGGTCCGAGCCCTGCCTGGTTCATGGGTGGTGGCGAGGAGGCAATGAGGCCCTGGTGCTTTACCGATAATCTGTCTCCTCCTAGGCCTCAGTGGCAGAGACAACAGCCAGAGCCATGGACACAAAGACCTGGGTCCTGTTGGGACTTTTAGCCTTGCCTATGTCCTTGCTCCTCTGAAGACCAGCGTATCTTAGTGTCTCCCAGACCTGCACCTCTTTCCCTGCTGGCTGCAAGCCCTTGTCCGTGTGGTGTCACACCGGGTCTTAGCTGAGTAGCTCATATGAGATCCCTCGTGGTGCCCAGGCCCTCCTCCTCCTGGGCACTGCTCACTCAGCAGGGTCCCAGTCTGCCCTGATGGGTGGGGTTCCTCTTCCTCTGGTACAGGACTGGGCTCTTCTTGTAAATGTCAAGAGGTTTCTGTAGGCAAAATCCTGCAGTTTCTCAAGGTTCCCCCATGCTGACGCTGCATTCTGTCAGCTCTTAATGTCTGCAGGCAGATGGCTCACCCTGGTTATGCTGTCTATTACAAGATAACTGCATCAACAATTGCATGAAATTTTGGACATTACAGGATTTAGTGGAATAAAACTGCAGCGTACTATCACGGAATTATAGTGGATTGAATTCCACTGGATTCTACTTTTTCTCTGCTTCCTTCTCTTGCATGCTGCTATTGTGTTTGGAACCACATTCTAAGCGTTGTGAGGCTGTGCAGGGCCAAAATTAGAAGGTCGAAAGACCAAATGGAGCCCAATCTCTCACGGATAATTAAAAAAATAATGATTTATTTTTTTTTAATTCCTAAAATAAAAAAAAAAAAAAAAACAGGAGGAGTAATGAGAGTCTTCATCCTCTATTGGTAGTGGGGGGAAACATAGGTAAAGGTGATGAGGAAAATGCTGAGGTTTTTATTGCTTCCTTTGCCTCAGTCTCCAGCAGCAAGAACAGTTGTTCCCCTGGTACTCAGACTCCTGAACTGGTAGATAGGGACAGCGAGTGGCATGAAGCCCTCATAATCCATGAGGAAAACTTTTGAGACCTGCTACTCCACTTAGATGTATGCAAGTCTATGGGGCCAGATGGGATCCACGTGTTGGTACCGAGGGAGCTGGCAGAAGTGCTCACCAGGCCACTTTCCATCATTTATCAGCAGTCCTGCCTATCAGGCAAGGTCCCAGTTGACTGGCGACTAGCAAATGTGACGGCCATCTACAAGAAGGGGCAGAAGGAGCATCTGGGTAACTACAGGCCTGTCAGTCTGACCTCGGTGCTGGGGAAGCTCATGGAGCAGATTATCTTGAGTACCATCACGTAACACTTACAGGACCACCAGGTGACCAGGCCCAGTCAGCAGGAGTTTATCAAAGCCAGGTCCTGCTTGGCAAATCTGATCTCCTTCTAAGACAAGGTGATGTGCTCAGGGGAGAAGAGAACAGCTGTGGGTGTGGTCTACCTAGACCTCAGTAAGGCTTTTGAAACTGTTTCCCCAAGCATTCTCCTGGGGAAACTGGCTGCTCAAGGCCAGGACGGATGTATGCTTTATTGGGTTAAAAATTGGCTGTATCTTCTTTTTCAGTAATTTCATCAGTGATCTGGATGAAGGGATCGAGTGCACCCTCAGTAAGTTCGCAGACGACACCAAGTTAGATGCAAGTGTAGATCAACTCAAGGGTAGGAGGGCTCTGCAGAGGGATCTGGATAGGCTGCATCCATGGGCTGAGGTCAACTGTATGAAGTTCAACAAGGCCAAGTGCTGGGTCCTGCACTTGGGGCACAACAGCCCAACATAATGCTGGGGGAAGGGTGTCTGGACAGCTGCCCAGGGGAAAAGGATCTGGGGATATTGGTGGATAGGCAGCTGAACATGAGCCAGCAGTGTGCTCAGGTGGCCAAGAAGGCCAACAGCATCCTGGCTTGTACCAGGAATAGTGTGGTCAGCAGGAGTAGGGAAGTGATTGTCCCTCTGTACTCGGCCCTGGTGAGGCCACACCTTGAGTACTGTGTTCAGCTCTGGGGCCCCCAGCACAAGAAGGACATGGATCTATTAGAACGAGTCCAAAGGAGGGCCACGAGGATGATGAAGGGGCTGGAGCACCTCTCCTCTGAAGACAGGCCGAGGGAGTTGGGGTTGTTCAGCCTGGAGAAGAGAAGGCTCTGGGGAGACCTTACAGCAGCCTTCCAGTACCTAAAGGGGCCTACAGAAAAGCTGGGGAGGGACTCTTCATCAAAGAGAGTAGTGATAGGACTAGGGGTAATGGTTTAAACTGAGAGAGGGTGGATTCAGATTAGACATTAGAAAGAAGTCCTTTCCTCAGAGGGTGGTGAGGAACAGGCTGCCCAGAGAAGTTGTGGATGCCCCATCCCTGGAGGTGTTCAAGGCCAGGTTGGATGGGGCTTTGAGCAACCTGGTCTAGTGGAAGGTGTCCCTGCCCAGGGCAGGGGAGTTGGAATTCTGTGATCTTTAAGGTCCTTTCATACCCAAACTGTTCTGTAATTCTGTAAATATGAAACACAGCACCATACCAGCTACTAGGAAGAGAAATTAACTCTATCGCAGCCAAAACTAGGACAGTATTCACTGCTTATTCCATACCGTGTCTGTCATGCTCAGGTCCAACACTTTCCAATTAATCACCACCACCTGTCTTTTCTGTCTTTTGATATTCTCAGAAAAAGATCATCTCCTTAGTCTATTTGTGTCTATAATAATAATAATAAAAATACATTTTATTATTATTATGTTGTTGTTGTTGTTATTATTATTCTTACTATTTCCTTTGTGTCTTATGAATCTGCTTTTATATCAACCTATAAACTGCTTTTTTTTTTTTTTTTTTTTTTTTTTTTTTTTCCCAGTTCTCTCCTCCATCCCACTGGATGAATAGCTTTGTAGTGCTGAGCTGCCTGCCGGGTCAAACCACAGCAAGTCTTCTTGGTGCCTAGCGTGGAGCACAAAGGTTGAGATGACAGATCTGACCACAGCGTTTTAAAAGTAAGTTGTTCTAAGCATTAGATCAGTTTAACGGTTGCTGATCACAATGTCGATCTTTTTGATCTGGGGTCTGTTGTGCTTGTTTTCGGAATTGTGTTGTATAGCACATTGCTAACTGTCTGTCTTCCACGTCATGCTGTTCATCAATTCTGGGGACAGGTTTAAGGTTAATCTTTTGCTGTATTGGATAACACTGACTTCTGATAGGATAAAACTATTGCCACCTCTGTACCTCCGGAACCATCTCTTCATCTCTTAGAAACTCTTAATAATTACACTCTTTTACACTTTTTGCCTTTTCTTCTCGGGGACTAAATCTATGCGGGGTGGGGCAGGAGGTGGGGGGGGTGGAACTGGTATGGACAGTGGGGGAGGCCTTTCGCCACTGCTTCACTCTCCCTTTCTCCTTCACCTCCCCCTTCTCCTCCAGGCTAATTACAATAGCTCTTCAAAGCTTTGAATATCCTTGGCACGGTCAAACCAGCATGTTCCTATTTTTAGGTCTCCTGAATGTGATTCAGGTTTTGTGTAAGTTTAGACAACTACTTAAGCATGCCATCCAGAGATCTGTCAGGGGCAAGATAGTTAGGAGTGGCAGGGAGTGTGGGAGGATCTGGGCAGGCACCTAGAGCAGGGGGCACCTCCAGTGCTTTGGAACTTCACCCCAGAACAAGTGCAGAATCCTAAAAAACTGTGAAATGCTTGAAAAAGTGGTGTTATCACCCTGGCATTTCCGAAGAGACACATACCACTGCAGTGTGCTGGCTCTTGGCCTATGCTTACAGAGCCACAATCAATGCCACTCCAACCTCTGTGACAAGCCCAGCAGCCACTCCAACCCCTCTGACAGACCCTGCAGCCACTACAGCATCTGCAAAATGCCCTGCAGCGACTCCAGCTCCTTTTATGGGCCCTGTGTCTGGGCCAGAACACCAATATTTGTCTGTATCAGTTACTCCTATATGGAAGAAAAAAGAGTGGATATGAAAGTGAGTTTTTTTTTTTTTTTTTTTTTAAAAAAAAAAAAGGAAAGAAACTCCTACCCAGACAAGAAAGGAGGAGAAAGAAGATTAGGCAGGCTTCAGAAAAGCTGGCCCAGCATGTGAGTAGGAGGACGAAGAGGAAGAGGTCCTAAGAGCATCAGTAATCACGCGATCCCTATCCCCATGCTGCTCTGGTGCTGGGAGAAACGGGGCCCCTCCCTGGAGTTAGGACTCTGTGCATCCTTGGAAGAGGCTGCTTCAGGAGAGGATAGATATTTCAAGGACCCAAAAGGGTATCGGTGGGCTTTTGGCACAGCTGCCTTGGAGACGGAGGACATGATGCTCTTGTCTACCTTGCCTTGGTCTCTCACAGGACCCTTCTGTTGTGGGGTTGATGAGGGCTGAAGGACAGCTGGTGCCAATCACTGCCACAGCCGTGCACCTGAGTCAGTATAGCACCAACTGAGTCCACTGACAGAGGATTGTCATGGCCTGAATGAAGTCATGCAGTGCTGAGTGCTGCCATGCTGGACACGGTAGAGCTTCCCTGCAAACTGGGATCAAAGGCACCCAAGCGTTTTGCCACAACTGATATCGCTAATGCATTTTCTCCATCCGTTTGCCAGCAGATTGAAGGCCACAGCTTGCTTCCAACCTGGAATCGACTGCCCCAGGGCAGGAAACTCAGCCCTACCACTTGCCATGGGCTGCTCCAGACTGCCCTGGAAGAGGAGGAAGCTCCTGAACACCTGCAGTACATCGATGGCATCGTTGTGTGGGGTGACAGAGCAGAGGAAGTGTTTGAGAAAGGGAAGAAAATACT
This sequence comes from Cygnus olor, assembly GCF_009769625.2. Taxonomy (NCBI): domain Eukaryota; kingdom Metazoa; phylum Chordata; class Aves; order Anseriformes; family Anatidae; genus Cygnus; species Cygnus olor. Next base: position 276,196 of record NW_024429178.1, read on the forward strand.
CCAAATTCCTCTCAAAGCTGATTTTGCAGTGAAAGAAATGAAGGTCAAGGGACGTGCACAAGAGATGCTGATGCAGGCTGGCCAGGGTCAGGGGGACCAATGTTCAGAGACAGGTTGAGCATCAGTGAGGGGCTTCTCAGCAATTGCGTGGTGCATCACTTGCTTTGTACATATTAATGTTATTATTGTTATTGTTATTATTGTTATTATTACTATTTTAACTTCAATTTCTGTCTTTTCAAATTTTAAATCACCCACTGTTGTCTGGGCCCTTGTGCTTAGTGACACACATCCAGATTTCCTACACATCAGGGTCACCTTCACACTGCCTTTGTCTCCCTGTCCTCACTGCTCCAATGCTCTGCTCTAACGAGCTCCAAGGGAGGCTGTGTCAGTGCTGGCCCTCAGGGGGACACTGCAGGAAACTTGCCTCTCACTTGGACTCCTTGAGAGATGTCTTCAATTGTCTCTCAGTGCCTGAGGTTCGTGGGCTCCTCCCCAAAGCCCCCCGAGGGGGGATTGCAATGCCTTGGTCTGGGCGTCTGGTGCTGAGCTGGGCCGGGCTCCTGGGACAGAGAGAGCTCCTGGCAAGAGGGCCCTGGTGCAGAGACACAGCTCTGGCCAGGAGCAGCTCCTCTGCACAGCGCAGCAGGGCTGGGGGCTCTGACCGCAGCTGGCACAGGGAGAGGAGAGAAGGAGAGAAGGCTTGGAGGCAGTGAGGAGCCAACAACAGAGGGCAGCGTGTGGCAGGACAGATCTGCAGGCTCTTGGCACCGTGAGTCTCTGGCAGCAGGGCCATGCAGGTGGGGTTGCCACAGGGGTCTTCTACAACTGGCGCATCTGATGCCTGATAGCATCTGTCGGGATGGGTCTCTCTGTTTCTCCAGCAAGGAGTAGAAGATGTTTTAGAGAATGGCATTTATGGTTGGTTTTTTGAAGAGAAAGACCAAGGCAGGGGCTACCTGAAATGCAAACCTTTTTCTGTAGGCTGTGCTTTCAGATTCCTGCAGTGGAGGGGAGGCATGGTAATGGACTGTCAGGATTGTACAGGAGACTGAGACTCCTGGAGCATTGCACTGAGAAATCAGGATGTCAGTGATGAAATTTGCAAAGTACCTTCCCAAACTTCATCTCATGGACTGCACCAACATCACATTGTGGTCCTCTCAGGCTTTATCCTACCTGATCTTTGGGAGGTACAACCCCCCTGTCTTTGGGAGGTTTCTGCAGGCCAAAGCAGAGCACACAGCATTTGCAATGAGCAGGAGCTGCCTCCTCTGCAGGCAGAGCTGCAGCACAGGAGGGTCTGCTGAGTGTCCGTCTGTCCCTCCCTGGCCTTGCCTCCCCTGGCAGCAGCACGCTGCCATTCCTCCTGGCTTCTGCACCTGGCCGTGCTGCTGCTGGTCTTGTTCCCAGGCTGCCTGGGGATGGGGGTTTCACCTGCCCATGGAGTGAGCCCTCGGGGTGCTTGGGGGAAGGGGAGTACGGGGACAGGGTGAGGGGTCTGGAGATGGGCACTTGGAGCCTGGATTCCTCTACTCCCAGCAGTGTCCAGGTTTTATAGGCACAGGAACAAACACCACAGGGAAGTGTTCACAGCACTGAGGCTGCCACCATTTAAGAAATATTTGGGCAACACCCTCAAGCATGTGGACCAATTTTTGGGTGCTTATATACACATTCAGGGGTGGGATTTGATGATCCTTGTGGAACCCTTCCAAGTCAGGATATTCTATGATTCTATGACTCTATGAACCTCTGAGTGCAATTGTCGTGCATCTCAGGTGGATGCCAGTACAGGGCAGCTGTGACCAGCTGTGATGGACAGACTGGCTGGCCTCTCTAAAGAACACTCTGCATTAAAGGGACGGTCCCTTTGCCTCTGACGATCCACAGGTTTTCTCTTGGAGTGCAGCAGAAATGCCCAGGATTTCTGCCTTAGAAAATGTCCTCAGCATTGGGGTGGGCAGCTAGACAAAAAAATACAAAAATAAATCCCCACAGCCATGCTCTGCAAATGGGTGAATTGTGAGCAACAATATGGAAAAGCTCTTTATTAGCAGGTGACTTGAATCTGAAATGAGCCAATGTTCCTCTTAACCTCTTGCTGTTGGGCAGGACTGCCTCATGTGTTGCTCACAGCAGAATCCCCTATTCACTGGGATATCCTCAGGCAGCGTTAGTAAGACCTCCTGAAAGGCACCTGCCAACTGTAATCCTGAAAGAGGACAGTCATTACATTGGATTAATTGAGACACAGAAAAAGATTTTCTCATAAAAGTTTTGGGCTTTATTAATGTTTTTTTCCCCCTGGGACAGAAACCCATGCCAAGAACCACCAAATGGCCAACAGCAGCTCCATCACTGAGTTCCTCCTGCTGGCATTCGCAGACACGCGCGAGCTGCAGCTCCTGCACTTCGGACTCTTCCTGGGCATCTACCTGGCTGCCCTCCTGGGCAACGGCCTCATCCTCACCGCCGTAGCCTGCCACCACCGCCTCCACACCCCCATGTACTTCTTCCTCCTCAACCTGGCCCTCCTCGACCTGGGCTGCATCTCCACCACTCTCCCCAAAGCCATGGCCAATGCCCTCTTGGACACCAGGGCCATCTCCTATCAAGGGTGTGCTGCACAGGTCTTTCTCTTTGCCTTCTTGGTAGGAGCAGAGTATTCCCTTCTCACCATCATGGCCTACGACCGCTACGTTGCCATCTGCAAACCCCTGCACTATGGGAGCCTCGTGGGCAGCAGAGCTTGTGCCCAGATGGCAGCAGCTGCCTGGGGCAGTGGCTTTCTCAATGCTGTCCTGCACACGGCCACTCCATTTTCCCTGCCCCTCTGCCAAGGCAATGCTGTGGACCAGTTCTTCTGTGAAATCCCCCAGATCCTCAAGCTCTCCTGCTCAGACACATACCTCAGGGAAGTTGGGGCACTTGCCATTACTCTTTCTTTAGTATTTGTTTGTTTTATTTACATTGTGCTGTCCTACGTGCAGATTTTCAGGGCGGTGCTGAGGATGCCCTCTGAGCAGGGCCGGCACAAAGCCTTTTCCACGTGCCTCCCTCACCTGGCTGTGGTCTCCCTTTTTGTCAGCACTGCCACAGTTGCCTACCTGAAGCCCCCCTCCATCTCCTCCCCATCCCTGGACCTGGTATTTGCATTTTTGTACTCAGTGGTGCCTCCAGCAGTGAACCCCCTCATCTACAGCATGAGGAACAAGGAACTGAGAAATGCACTAAGGAAATTACTTTCATAGATACTTCTGAAGCATCAGTAATATCCTCACCATCCTAACAGTACTAAGAGAATTCCTCACAAAATGTTTTCTGAAATTGCATAGCCTTATTTTTTAAAATGTAGTAATAATATTATTTTAATTTAAGGAAATTTCTTCTCATCCTTCTACCTGTTAATTTTAATTTTTACCCAGTCATCTACTGTACATTAAGAACCAAACTTCATGTGTAGATTAAGACAATAAAGAAGCCATGAGATATTCTAAGCTCTCAGATCCCATCTCATTCTTTCAATGGAGAAGGGACTCAGGGCCAAAAGCCCTGCTGTCACATTTAGGAACAGCCCTGGTGGCCCTTGGGGCTGCCCATCACTGCTCAGTGGGGCAATGTGGAGCTTCACGGACCGGAATCTGGAGCTGCTCTGTGCCTGGGCCAGGCCTCTTGTGCTGGTGCGGGGAGCGGGGCTGGCCCTTGGGGACACAGGCACTCTGTGCTGGGGATCTCCCAGGCAGGAGACCAGGGCTCCTGAAGCTTCACGGCCCTCCATCTCCTGAGCCGTGGCTGGCCCCAGCCCGGGGGCTGCTGGGGACGCCCAGAGCCGCCTTTGTCCCAGCAGCTGCGGTGCCTTGCGAGGGGCTGGGGCTGTGGTGGCCGTGCCCAGAGACCTGCAGCAGCCTGCGGTGGGCACTGCCCTGGGGCCAGCCCCGCCTGGGCTGCTGGGCTGGGGAGAGGTCCGGGAGGTGGGGAGGGGTGGGCAGGGGCTGGTCTGGGCAGTGCCCGGCAGAGGGCACCAGCAGCGTCAGGGAGCGGTGGCAGCATGCAGGGGAGGGCTCCCAGCAGGGCCTGGTGCTGCAGAACCAGGGCTGGGGAAGGGAGCCCAGAGCTGCAGGGGCAGGGGACAGGAGGCTGCTCGGGGCCCTTGGTGGCCTGGGCAGAGCAGGAAGGGGGCCAGGGCATTCGTCCCCTCACCGCAGGGCATTCGTCCCCTCACCGCAGCCTGCCACGACCTGCACGGAGCTCACGGAGTGTCCAGGGCCAGGCTCGTCCCTGTGGTGCGCAGGGAGAGGGCAAAGACTCTCTGAAGAAGAGGCTGAAAGTGAAAAAGGTCCCTCCGCTGCCCCGTGGTGTGACAGGGCCAGGGTGGGACAGCTTACCTTTATTTGATGTAGTCCTTCACTCTGCTTTATCTCACAGGTGAACTGGATTATGTCTCCTTGATTAGTCTGAGGCACAATGCAGTGCTTTTTGCCTTCTGACACTCCAGCACAATACCTCTGAGTTTACCTTACTGTGTGCATTGACCTGACAGGTCATTTCAAATTTTTTACTTTCATATCCCTGTTGGAAGGGAACGATTCCCAAACTGGGATACGCTGATGGGTTCTGCCTCAGCCCTTTGAAGTGTCCTGCTCTTGACTCTTTCAGCCTGAGATTGCCACAGATGACCCATGATGGTAAATGGATGTTCAGCTGCCAACTAGGAATAAGGGAGATTATCTTGGGTTTTCCAGTGGCTGTTTCAACTTTAGGTGAATCCCAAGAACCCACTGAACTAGGGTGTTTTCTTTGAAGGGGTTTCATGTCTTGGGCTGGGCTGGGCTGGAGTTATTGGGACAAAGACCACTGCTGGCAGTGGAGATGCTCTGGTATCTCCACCTGGCTCCAAATGAATCCTCCAAAGGGTGCTGGTCTCGTACATGTCCTGCTTGCTTACTGTCTGACAGCAAAGCCCTGCCTGAATACCCAGTAATTTCTTTAGTACTTAAGTAGCAGAGCAACTACTCAGCACCTTGAATGTTTCAATCCTGTCTATAAAACATTACACACAAAGTGTAATTTCTATCATGAAGAAATGTGAATTTTCAGGATGTATATTCATCGCAGGAGAAGAAATTCTGAAGTTCACCTGTACTTGCATTGTCATCACTTTGTCTATCATGCTGTGCTCCCTCATCTTCCAGGTACATCCACAGGTTTTGATTAAACAGACCCTGCTGAATGTCCCCTTTCCAGCTGCCTGTCTGGACCCACGCACTTCCCATGGTTCTCCTGGTTTGCCTTCCCCTTACTCTTTGATCATTAGACTGCTCTCGCTGACGCAGTTGCTGCTTTGAGCTTCAGGTAGAAGCAGCCCAGCTTGCCCATCTCTCAGCAGTCTGTCTAATGGTTTCCTTAGCAAGAAACTCGTTGTTTATCATTGAATTTATATGATATGGGTTAATATTAACACTGTTATTTATAATTTCCTATCTATGAGTATAAAATAGTTCTGGTGCAGTCATCCTTCTGGGAAGGTAAACTTCACAGGAGGCATACAAGATGAGGAGCTTGCTGTGTTTTTTTGGGAACTTGGAGCATGATTTCATGTTCTTTGGTTTGAAGTAGGAAAATCCCTTCTGCACCTGAGTGCCGCCAGGTCTCCAAGGAATGCGGGTGGGAGCTGGTGCAAAGGAACTCTAACATCCAGCTGAAGACTTCTGTCTGGTGTGAGGAAAAGTGATGCAAGGAGCAGGTGCCAAATGAGAGAAATGGCAGGGTTGGGTTGGTGAGGAACAAGGTTGCCCATGAAGTATCAGACCTCAAGAGTCTGCTTTTGCTCCCTATGCATGGCTCCTTAGGAGTAGCTCTGGGTCACTGTCAATTCGACAATGACGATCTGATCTGAAACGCAACAAAATTCACCCTTTAAAATGAGAAATATTTCTAATAGATACTCTTTGAAATCTTCTTCCTTAACTATACAATGAAAGCTCTCCAGTTAGCTGCACAAGTCTTGAAGACTTGAAGAAAAGTATGGGAAAAAAAAAAAAAAAAGAAAACTCTGGGAGATATACAGCTCCTTAGGAGTTTCTGCATTTTCATGAGTTCCATGGTGTATTTTGGTGCTCAGTCTATGAAGCTCAGGTACTGAGAGGAGAATGATGTAACCGCTTGAGAAGGTAAAGTCAGAAGGAAAAGTAGAAGTGACTTGGAGTATTAATGGGCCCCACTGAGGGCTTTTACTAACAAAGCCTCCCCAGGGACTTGTTAGGGCAGATAATTGGAGGCCATGATTGCAGACAGGCAAAGCGCTGTGCTGAGAAAAGTCTTGGTTGGTTTTGGTGAAGCAGAAGGGCTAAGGCCTGACCCCAGCCACTGGGAGGGGAGATCCTGCACCCCCACGTCTGGCTCAGGGCTCTTCCTGGGGTCTGTATGATGTGGTGGGCAGTGTGATGCCACGAGAAGAACTTCATTATGACACCTCCCCACCCCTGCACAGGGTATCAAGGAAGCAGTCAGGCTCCATTGCAATTACTATATCTTGTCTCCTCAGAAGCTCTAGCCAAAGGGACAAAAACGTCAGGGCTGTTGGGGCCTTCCCTTCTTGCCAGCACCCTCTGCCTTCTCCTCTGCAGGCTCTCCTATGCTGTCCCACTCTTTGTCCTATTTCCTTGAAGTCTGCAGACACCCATCTCTGTTCACCACCTTGCTCTCATCCAGGACTTTCCATCATCTCACCCATGTCTCATCAACCCTCATCAGCTGTTCCCTGATGTACGCAAAGCTTGGGTCTGATCATAAACTCTCTTTTGGTGACCTCTGACACCACTTCACGACCCTTTGAGGGACATTTCTTCCTCCTTGCGGCCAGTGCCAACCTTCCAAGGTGCACCTTATGGCATTTTTTCCTCTCCTGCTCTTTCCTACTACCAAAGAAAGCTCCATCAGGGTGGAAACCACTCCTGAAGCAGGCATCCCAACACATCAGGCTCCTTGCGGCCTGTCAGCCAAGCAGACAGAAGTCACCTCACCAGCATCTCCCAAGCCCTGGGCCTGCTGCTGGCCTTGCAGCTTCTTGGCTAGACACAGCCAAGCCTTGTGCCTCGTGCTGTCCAGTGCTGGACTCAAGCAGAAGGGACAGGACAACCCCTATGCGCGCCTTCTTTCTGTCTGGGTCCTCGTGGGGATGGACGCAGAGGGCATCCCACAGTCAGCATGCCAAGCAGGGGCCTTCTGCTGGCCTAGCAGGGCCACTGGCACATGTCAGCCCCAAAGTGCCGATCCCAGGGAGAAGCCAAGGGTGACGTGCCACCTACAGACAGAAGGGACCTCACAGTCCCTGTCCGTGACACGTTCCTGCTGCTGCCCTATGAGCTGCAGAGACAGAAGTGACCTCACAGTCACTGCCCCAGTCACATTCCTCCTGCTGGGGCAGGACGTCCTGAGGTAGAGCTGACCTCTCTCTAGCCCCCTTGGTACCTCTTTTTAATTTTCTGGCTTCGAGATTAAGCAAAGATTTAGTTGGAGGGTTTGGTGTTCTGCTTGTGGTGTCAGGTCTGTGGTTAAGGTAGGGATAAGCTCTGTGGTTTAGGGTTTTTTAGGTCTCCCAAGAAGTGTAGGGTTAAATAGAGCATTTTAATGCTAGTGTTAAGAGAAGGCATTAGGGTTAGCAAGAGAGAAAACTGATTCCTTTCAGAGTGTTGCAGTAGCTTTTAGGTTTAGGGATTAAAATTCCTGGTTCAAGTAAGGTAAGGGCCATATGTGACTGTTTTAAGTCAGTGTTACCACAGCATCAACATTACATGAACCCTCTTACCTCTATGAAATCATAAATTTCTGCTGGCCAAGCTCTTTTTCCCACTCCGAAATCTCACATCTCTCTTGTCCAGGCTGCTCCTGACCTCCCCATATCTTATTGGGATCAGCTTTCGGATGACATTCTTGATCCCAGAGTATCTGTCTCACCGCTGTTGGCTACTCTAGTCTCGAGACAGAAGTGGCATTGTTGTCAGGAGGGAAAAGGGCACAAAGGTCTTTAGGATCATCCTCCACAATGTGCCCATCAGCTCTGCACCTCCACAAAACTGCGCTTCCTACCTACAAGTTTTGTTTCCAGAATGGTTTCTATGGTCCAGGGTTCCTTTTCCCAGGCCCTCATGCATGGATTTGTTTTGGATGTGCAGGGATGGGATAAGGAAAGCCAAGGCACAGATGGAACTGGACTTATCAAGTGAAGCAAAGAATAACAGGAAGAGATTCTACAGATACATTGCTCAGAAAAGAAAGGCCAAGGAGAGTGTACCCCCTCTGATGGATGAGAAGGGTGAACTGGTAATGACAGACATGGAGGAGGCTGAGGGACCCAACAACGTCTTCTCCTCAGTCTTCCCTGCCAGTCAGGCTTCCCAAGTCTTTCATTTCCCTGAACCCACAGATGGAGGCTGGGGGCCAAAGACCCACCGGCTGTAAGTGAAGAGCAGGTTTGGGAACACCTGATGAAACTCAACACGTACGAGTCTATGGGGCCTGATGATTTGCATCCCAGGGTCCTGAGGGAACTGGCTGATGTAGTTGCCAAGCCTCTCTCCATCATATTTGAGGAGTCCTGGCAGTCGGGTGAAGTGCCTAGTGACTGGAAAAAGGGAAACATCACTCCTCTTTTGATGAAGGGTAGAAAGGAGGACCCAAGGAACTCCAGAACTGTGACCCTCGCCTCAGTGCCTGGCAAGATCATGGAAAAGATCCTCCTGGAATCAATGTCAGGCACATGCAAGACAAAGAGGTGATCCAAGACAGCCAGCATGGCTTCACCAAAGGGTGAATGGTGCCTGACCAATCTGGTGGGTTTCTACAATGGAGTGACCACATCAGACGACAAGGGAAGACCGACCGATGTCATCTACTTGGACTCCTGTGAGACCTTTGACACGGTCCCACATGACATCCTGGTCTCCAAATTGGAGAGATACGCATTTAATGGGTGCACCATTCAGTGGATAAGGTCAAAACCACAGAGTGGCGATCAATGGATCTATATCCAAGTGGAGGGTCATGACAAGTGCTTTACCTCAGGGGTCTGTCCGTGGATCAGTACTGTTTAATATCTTCATCAACAACATAGACAGAGGCATTGAGTGCAGATAACACCAAGCTGAGAGGTGGAGTTGATACTATAGAAGGAAGGGATGCCATCCAAGGGGACCTGGACAGGTTTGAGAACTGGGCCTATGTTAACCTAATGATGTTCAGCAAGTCCAAGTGCAAGGTGCTGCACGTGGGCCGGCGAAATCCCAGACATGGGGACAGGCTGGGAGAAGAACTCATTGAGAGCAGCCCTGCAGAGAAGCACTTGGGGGTTCTGCTGCATGAAAAGCTCAACATGAGCCAGCAGTGAGCACTGGCAGCCCAGAAGGCCAAGTGCATCCTGGGCTGCATCAAGAGAGGAGTGGCCAGCAGGTGGAGGCAGGTGATTGTCCCCCTCTGCTCTGCCCTTGTGAGGCCCCACTTGGAGTCCTGTGTCCAGGTCTGGGGCCCCCAGCACAAGAAGGGTGTGGGCTGTTAGAGTGGGTCCGGAGGAGGGCCACAAAGATGATCAAGGGGCTGGAGCACCTCTCCTATGAAGAAAGGCTGAGAATGTCGGGGCTGTTCAGCCTACCAGAAGAGAAGGCTCCGGGATGATGTCATTGCAGATATTCAATACTTAAAGTGGTCTTATAAAGTGTATGGGGAAGGACTCTTTACTCAGGTAGATAATGGTAGGACAAGGGGAAGTGGTTTTAAATTAAAAGGTGAGACTCAGATTAGAGGTTAGAAGGAAATTTTTCACTCAGAGGATAGTGAGGCACTGGAACAGGTTTTCCACACAGGTATTGGATGCCCCATCCATGCAGGTCTTCAAGAGCAAGTTAGATGAAGTCCAGAGCAACCATGTTCTACTGGGAGGTGTCACTGCCTTTGGTAGGGGGGTTGGAACTAGATGATCTTTGAGGTCCTTTCCAGCCCAGGCCATTCGATGATTCCATGATTCTATGACTGGTTAAAAATAATTTTAAAACTTGGTATGCAGGAGGACAAGAATAACATTATTTCTATCAATATAAAAT